>NC_049216.1:10856528-10976528 GCF_013347855.1 Anguilla anguilla
TCTCTACACACCACCTGAAAAGAGATGGGTGGGTGTGCGGCAGAGTGCTGAAGGTGTAGGGGGGCGTCTCTGAGTTACCTGGTCTCCTCCAGGTCAAACGCCACCCTGCCAATCACGTCCTCCGGGTTCAGCTGCCTCCGAATGTCCTCGAACACCTTCTTCCTGCAGGACGGAGCGGGGCGGCCATGTTAGAATCGGCGCCCCCGCCCCACACGCCCCATTTGACCCGCTGTTCCACCGCCGCACCCACAGGGGAACTGCACGCGATTCACGCTAACCGCGCGTCCGTTCGTTTGGCCGGCGCTTTCATCCACAGCGACTCACAAGGCTGTTACGGCCACTTACACCAAGTGCAAAAGACAAGGGCGCGCTAAGAGCATAAGCACATAGTACACAGTGATAGTATGGATAGGACTCAATCACCGTCCATACTATTACTGTGAAGTTATATTCACTACAGGAGGAGGAAATGAGACGATAAGTTCACAAGCGCCGGACACGATGGTCTCGCTGCTAATCACAAACACGGATGCAACCAGCGCCGCGCCCCCAGGGCATCAGCTAACGCCTGTTTTTCTCTTTCAAAGTGCAAGTGCAACAGCTCAGTGCAACATGCATTGCGGCGACAACAGACATGAATGTTAAAATTCAAAATCACACGTCGCTGCGAGCAGATTTTCCGATACGGCGGTACCAAACGGAGGTCAACCGTTAAAATGAGCTCCGATGGCGCTGAACAGGCCGACCCGTTTCCATAGCGATCACGGAACCGTCAGCGGCCCGAAACGAGTGTCATTTTCACCTCGCAGTCTCGCGTACGCACACCTGCGAAGGCGCCTGAGGACGAGTCGGGTGTAGTGGGGGGGGGGGGGGGGGGAGCAGGCCAGGGATAAGACGAACGCCTGGGCGCGCAGGTTTTCGAATCGGGGGCCGGCGTTCGCCGAAACGACAACAGCTTGGAAAATTCTCCGCTGAGCGAGCGGCGAACAGAACGGGAAAGTCCGGAGGGCCCGGCAGAGACCGTTCACCACACATTAAACGTCCCACCAGCGCTAATGGCTCAGAAGAGACGGATATTTATCCATTACACATTCCGCACTCGGCGGAGAAAAATCTCATGACTCGAAACTAAACTTTTTTTTTCTTTCTTTCTTTGACTTTAACCTGCCGAATCCAAGACGGGGCACAAAACAAAGAAACACAAAAATGTCTTTGCAAACGAATTCTATCTGACGTTCTTTTATGGTGGAAAAAAAACAATGTAAGTAAATATATTTGGATATCTTTCCCCCTGGTTTCGGGAATGTTTGAGGCCGGTAATCTGATTAACCAGATAATCTTCACAGTGCGCTCTAAAGCCCGTCTATCTGAGAATTTTACGCTGTGAGAAAATTTGATTTAGAACGCCTTTGACGGCTTTGAAAAGTCTCTAAGCTTCTTCCCTGTCTTCAAATTAAGCTTTGGATACACAGGAGGTTCGGAAGAAAAAAATGCCTTCTATTACGCGAGTTCAAATATGTATTATTGTTTGCTGTACAAATTCGGCTTTTAAAAACCTTTGAAAGGAGCGTGAAATACTGTATGAATACATGACATTGGTAATATTGACCAGAGATTCAACTTCACTTTCAAAACTGTTATTTCAATAGTACAGGAAGTGCACTTTTCACATAATGAAATGTGGAAAAAATATTTGGCTTACCAACCTGCCAAAATATTTATCCTACAATGTGATCTTTTGAAACTAGAAAATATTAATTATTTAGCTTAGAACGCTCATTGAAATTAACCCTAAAAACTGAATAGAGCAAACGTGGGTGTGGCATCCTGATGACAGGGCTCAAATCTCCAGGTCATGTGACCAGTGACCTCACTACAGCTGCTCCACTCTCAAGCCGCAACTGGGTACGGGCGTGGCAAAGGCCTCCATGCGTCAGTCCCAGCAAAAGCAGCACAGAGACGTGGGTGACGGGACGATAGGCGGTGGGGATAAATAAATTTAGCGGTAATCCCTTCCCCGTGCGAGCGAAGCCGAATAAAGAAAGAAAAAAGTAAAACGGGAAACAAGGCCGCTGCACTATCAAGCCCTCCTGGGTTCCCACAGTCCACAGAGGAGCGGGCGGGCGAGCGAGAGAGGGAGGGAGGGAGCGGGGAAGAGGAGCGTCGGCTGGAGCGGCAGGCACGCGGCGGGCTCGGCGAAGGGCTCGTTGGAACGCATTATTCCGTTTGATCGCGGGCCCCTCTGGGGCGGCGCTCCGCGGGATTGGTAAAATAAGGCTTCCCAAACATCGACGCCGGAAGGGCCCAGCAGACCGCGGCGGGCTGGGGCTGGGCTCAGAGAGCGCATCGGGGGGGGGGGGGCTAGGCACTGCTCCTATGGTTCTATGGTCCCCAGGGACTGCAGAGCCTTCTGGTTTTCGTTTGCACCTGCAAATCAGCAGATGCTTAGGGATCGAGAAACCGGAGGGAGGTGAGATTCCTGTGCATTCGACTGCTTAACGATTTATGAATTAAGCGCTGAATGGCACTGAAAGCCAGCGGACGCTGCGGCTCTCCGGGTGAGGGGCATGCGGACCCCTGGGTCGGGGGGGTTTGGGGGCGGGGGGGGGGGGGTACCTCTGCACGTTCGGGTCCCGCGCGGCCATCGGCTCCGGGCCCCGGGGAGGGAGGTGCCCCCACAGGTCCGGGAAGGCCAGGGCGGAGAAGCCGGGGACGGACTTGGTGCGGGCGGCGGCGGCAGCGTAGACGCGGGGGTCGTGGTGGGGGACGCAGGGCCGGCGGGCGGCCAGCAGCCGGTCCACCGCCGCGAGGTCGCCCAGGGCCCAGCTGTGGAAGTCCTGCGCGCTCTGAGCTGGGGGCGGGGCCGGGGGCGGGGGCGCCTCCCTGGCAGGGGCCCGCTTCTGCGGACGGGCTGTTCCGGGATCCCCCTCTGGCGTGGCGTGGCCCCCGTGTCCTGGGCTCGATTCCCCGTTTGGGATAACCTCTTCTGAGGTGTCCTTGGCCTCCATGTCAGCGTCTAACTCCTGAAGGAAGCAGGGCACTGAGTCACTGCACAAAATACTCCAACTGCCTACTGAGTCCTACAGCCACTATTGAATCACTGGACTGAGTCCTACAGCCACTGTTGAGTCACTGAACTGAGTCCTACAGCCACTATTGAGTCACTGGACTGAGTCCTACAGCCACTATTGAGTCACTGGACTGAGTCCTACAGCCACTGTTGAGTCACTGAACTGAGTCCTACAGCCACTATTGAGTCACTGAACTGAGTCCTACAGCCACTATTGAGTCACTGAACTGAGTCCTACAGCCACTATTGAGTCACTAGACTGAGTCTTACATCCAGTATTGAGTCACTGGACTGAGTCCTACTGCCTCTACCGAGTCACTGCACTATTGAGTCACTGGACTGAGTCCTACAGCCACTATTGAGTCACTGGACTGAGTCCTACTGCCACTACCGAGTCACTGCACTATTGAGTCACTGCATTAATTCATACTGCTGCCAGTGAATCACTGGAGTCACTGGAGTCCCATCAAATCGGTGAGTCACAGGCGTGCTCTACACGAGTCCCTGCACATCAGTGAGTCACAGACGTGCTCTACACGAGTCCCTGCACATCAGTGAGTCACAGACGTGCTCTACACGAGTCCCTGCAGATTGGTGAGTCACAGACGTGCTCTACACGAGTCCCAGCAAATCAGTGAGTCACAGGCGTGCTCTACACAAGTCCCTGCACAGCAGTGAGTCACAGGCGTGCTCTACACGAGTCCCAGCAAATCAGTGAGTCACAGGCGTGCTCTACACAAGTCCCTGCACAGCAGTGAGTCACAGGCGTGCTCTACACGAGTCCCAGCAAATCAGTGAGTCACAGGCGTGCTCTACACAAGTCCCTGCACAGCAGTGAGTCACAGGTGTGCTCTACACGAGTCCCAGCAAATCAGTGAGTCACAGGCGTGCTCTACACAAGTCCCTGCACATCACTGAGTTACAGACATGCTCTACACAAGTCCCTGCACATCACTGAGTCACAGACGTGCTCTACACAAGTCCCTGCACAGCAGTGAGGCACAGGCGTGCTCTACACGAGTCCCTGCACAGCAGTGAGGCACAGGCGTGCTCTACACGAGTCCCTGCACAGCAGTGAGGCACAGGCGTGCTCTACACAAGTCCCTGCACATCACTGAGTCACAGACATGCTCTACACAAGTCCCTGCACAGCAGTGAGTCACAGGCGTGCTCTACACAAGTCCCTGCACAGCAGTGAGTCACAGGCGTGCTCTACACAAGTCCCTGCAGATCACTGAGTCACAGACATGCTCTACACAAGTCCCTGCACAGCAGTGAGTCACAGGCATGCTCTACACAAGTCCCTGCAGATCACTGAGTCACAGGCGTGCTCTACACAAGTCCCTGCACAGCAGTGAGTCACAGACATGCTCTACACGAGTCCCTGCAGACAGTGTTTGACTCCAGGCGCACAGCCAGAGCTTCTGACAGCGGCTTAACCGCAGCACTCGGCGATTATAGACGGCAGACCAGCGAGCCTGCGTCAGACGGCTCTCTCTCCGCACACGTGCAGAGCGATCACCCCGGGGGGTAGAAGAATCACACTAATTCCACTCTATTTTCTCCTCGTAACGAAACCTAGCCTTTTCTTGCTGCCCCAGATATCAATATCATCTCCTCCCTCAACAACAATGCATTACAAGGAAAACAAACAGCTCAATCCTCGCGGCGTCCTTGAGAGCGGGTCGGCCCCCGAGCCCCGCGTTTCCCACTCGCAGTGACATCAAAAGGTGCGCTCGCCTTTGATATTTAAAGCAGATTAGGGTCTAGCCAGCAGACAGGCAGGAGGTTCGCAAAATCATGAGCGCTAAGTATTCCTTGCAGGCTAGAGAAATGAAAAATTAATTCAGCTTCCTTGCATAATTGGTGCTGGTTTTCCAACACGGCTGAAGTCGAGTGTGGGGGGGGGAGGGGGGAGGGGGGAGGTTTGGGTGTTAATTTCTGGAATATTCCGCATAATGATGAAATTGGAGAGACGTCCACAATCTGCGCCCATAAAAGCGATGGTGTGAATCGGCAGGAGGGAGCTCTGTTAAAAGCGGCTGGACACTTCGGGTCAGGCGTCGCCCGCTCAGCCCTTGACAATCCTTTCCTTTTATGGCCGGGCCTCGGCTCCCCGGGCGAGCAGAAACCCTTCAGGCTCCTTTCTGCATAAGCGCCGAGCCGCCAGGTCGATGATTTCGGATTAATTGAATTTTCACCTGAGAAACGGGCTCTGGGTCTCCATGGTGAAGGGAAGGAAAGAGAGCTCCCGCTGTCTGAAAAACTACAGCCAGAGGAGTCGTGCCAAAGTTCCTCTGGGCTTCAACCTCGAATGCTCTTTTTTTTCCGCCCAGTGCGACAAAATGTCTGCGAACACGGTCCTGCTGTTAAAGTCGAGGCTGCTCATTGTTTCTGTGATTTGCATTTTGAAAAAATAACAGGGACGTGGCTCAATTAGTGTCACACAATGCAGTTTGAAGCCACAGTCGCTTGGTCCCATTTACTGGACTTCCAATGTCAATTTCTCCACAACAGAGCAAATTAATTTAAAATACTTTTTTAAAAGATTTTTTCATATTGATACTAAAATAATTTTTTTTTTTTAAAAGAGTTCTTCCAGCATTGGCCAGCACTCAAGAGCAGCTAGTCTGGGGCTTGAATTGTACAATAAAGACACTGGGCATTTTTCTTTTAAAACAGGATAAATAGTTCAGATATATTAATGTTGCAATAACGTTTGACGAACAATACAAAGTTAGTGACTAACACGCATTAGATTTTCTTTTTACCAAACCCCCATCATGAAACAATAGGAAAAAGGACTCCAAGCGCATACATGATAACATTAAATCATTATTGCATTAATACTTTCCCATTTTTAATGAAATGAGCAGCTCCAGTGTACATAGTAGGACAGTAGTAGTCCCTCAGTTTCCTGTAGTCTACAGCATGACCAAAGGAATGCCCAGGAATGAGCCATGGGACTACATATCCCATAGCCACTTTGCAAAGGTGGCACCTCTGGGCTCACTGCTGAATATATAATATGTAGTCAAAAACTTACAGCGTACAACATTGAGCACAAGCTTCTAGAATAAAGACAATTAATATGTAATGTATCTAAGGCAATGGAGAAATGTATAGGCAATTAACTTGGCAAACAACTAAAAATGTAAAAATGTAAATGCTTGCAGTGCTGCAGCTTTATTACAGAAGCTTGAAAATGGTATGATTCAACCCAGGACACGAGGGGCATGCAGGACATCAAAAAAAAACTGCAATCAAAATTTCCCTCTTTTTTAACAATTCTAAGCCAAATGATTGATGGCGGAGTCAGGCCACGCCCTTTGTAGTATCAGCAGATATTTTTGGAATACATTACGCTTCGCCGTTTCCTGGAAAACCTCCGTCTTCGTTTCCGAAAAGCTTCGGGTCCCGGGTCCGGAGCCATTTAATTTACTCTCTGTCTCCTGACATGCTGAATTATAGCGCAGGAGGCAGACAGCCATAAATTAATTGGAGGGGCAAAATTTTTCAATGCCAGTCATTAATCTTGCGAGCGACGCCATTTAAATTAAAAGAGTGGCGCCGGGTTCGGGCAGACGCGGGTGAGGTGGATCAGCCGGAGTCAGGCTGATAGTTCTGCTGGATTTAGGACTCGCCCGCGCGGAGAGGGGGAACCGAGCTGAAGGCACGCGCGGCCTGGACGCGCGCTAAACGCCACCGCGTTTCGGGTAAACTTCGCCTCGTTCACCAGCGGGGCACAGATAAGCTAAGAAACCCTCAGCGGCCTGGAGGCCAGGCTGGACGCAAGCGATGAGCCTTCTCCAGAGAGGAGGGGAAAGCGATGGGCTAGGGAGGGATGAATGGTTCGCCGTTTTCCGGAATGCTCTTACTTCAGCGAGAGCGTGCGACCTGGCGGGCAGAGTTCTGCGCGCTCTGCGTCACGGGTACATTCCAACCTGAGCAGCTTGAGGGCTCGCAATCGCATTTTCGAGTGCTCTTCCCTCATACGCGGTTCTCCTTCCAGTGGACCAATGTGAGGGGGGGGGGGGGGGGGGGGTTGCGGTAATGGAAGATTAAAGACCCAGAACAGGCACTGGCTTGTGAGACGGGTAAAAAGGTTAAGGGAGGGGGCATCGGCAAATGAAAACTCAGCCGCGCTGTTAGGGTAGTGCGGTCGAACAAGCGCTGTTTCTGTCGACAACGCAGCGCTCGGTTCACCCGACGATGAACCCCTTGCTCTCTCCATTGACAAAGGGCAGAGCAACCCATTTACTGGCGTGCATATACGTTAGACCTTTATTAACCTCGGAAGTGTCCCTGAGATTAAGTCCTTGTAAGAAAGGTGTGGAGGTATGTGTGTGTGTGTGTGTGTGTGTGTGTGCCCACTCACGTGTGTGTGTGTGTGTGTATACTTGTTCTCGCGTGTGCTGTATAAGCGTGTGGAGTGTGTGTGTGCCTGTGTGTGTGTGTCTGTCTAAAAAGCAAAACAAGTGTTGACCAGCCTGTATTGCACACTACGATTGTCCTGTAGATTTTCTAGGCCTTTGTTAACAAAAATTTTAAAGACCTCCTCCACTCAAAAACATGTTTTTTATGGTTATCTCCTCTTGGAAGCATGACTTTCACGATTCAGATGGATTTTTGTGCAGTTGCTAGAACGCCTTTTTCACATTCTTCCACTGTAGACAGAGAGTTTCTCTGTACTTCCCTGAAATCTGTGTTCTGAGTACCCGCAAAGATATGCAAATTACAAAAGAGTGAGATGTGTGAACTGAAACTCAATGTTTTACCCGAGTATTGCGTAATACAGGTTACACTGTATTATGCAATGCTGAATATATGAGGAGACGTGCATAAACAAAGGGTGGTAAACTGAAACCTTAGGACAGCAGCCTGACTAGTGACATCGCTGTGCCCGGTGGTCTGCAGAATAAGACACACTGCACTGTTTTTGGGTGCAATCCTGAGGCGGGAACTTCGCTCCACTTGATGCCATCACGGCAATGACGTGCACATTTAGGTAGTGTTCTGTTGATTTGTCCTACCTTGTCAAAATATCCTAACCAGTAGCACAAATTTATAGTCACGTCTATCAACCTTTGCTACCATATCGGAAAGTACAACTGCAAGTACACTGTGCTATCTTAGTACCCAAAAAGTATTAAAATGCTTCTAAGCTAATTACATTATTATTTCCATTAATTCATCCAAAAACAATCTCCAAAACATTCTGGCCTGGGTTGTCTAGAGACTTCGTAGCCAAAGGCTATTCCTTTCCTTAATTGCAACTCTTTTGAGGGCATGGAGGTAATGCAAATTCATAGATTCTGGCATTCTAAATGTGTAGAGATGCTAACAAGCCATTTCTAGCAGTTTACTGAACATATTTTGATGGAAAAACCATATTAAACTAAAATCATTGGGGGGGGGGGGGGGGGGCGAAGTTACCTGGAAGTCATGGTGCAGCTCAGTGCAGATTAGGGTTAAGGGTTAGGGCGAGGGATGGGGACACTTTACCTGGAAGTCATGGAGCAGCTCAGGACACAGGTGCAGATTAGGGTTAGGGATGGGGGCACTTTACCTGGAAGTCATGGAGCAGCTCAGGACACAGCTGCAGATTAGGGTTAGGGTTAGGGGAACTTTACCTGGAAGTCATGGAGCAGCTCAGGACACAGCTGCAGATTAGGGTTAGGGTTAGGGGCACTTTACCTGGAAGTCATGGAGCAGCTCAGGACACAGCTGCAGATTAGGGTTAGGGGTTAGGGTGAGGGATGGGGACACTTTACCTGGAAGTCATGGAGCAGCTCAGGACACAGCTGCAGGTACTGGCTCAGCTCCTCCGGGGGCCTGTCCGGTTTGGGCCGCTCCCGCAGCTTGTCCGGGTCCGTCTCCAGGTCGTCGTCCTGCCGGTGGAAACGCGCGGCGTTCAGCGCTCTGCGACGCGCGGGGGGGGGGCTGATCCTGGATCAGGCGCGACGCTGCGCTTCCCGGCAGCGTCGCAGGGCCCCTCGCTTGATTAAGACTCCTGGGGGAGCGGAAACGCTAGCGCTGGACCGCGGCTGCTCAATCCGCCATTAAGGGAAAAGCTGGGACGGTACGGAGCAACGCCGCAGAGGGCATTTCGTTTTCATTTGCATCGCGGCGTCCCGATGATGGGCGCCGGCCCGCCGTTACACCTCCCGCGAGGAGAGCGAGGAGCGGAAACGATGAGGCTGTTTCGAGCACGACCGCCGCCCCCACGGGACCCCGACCGCCGGGAAGGAAGAGGACGTTCTGTCCATTCCAGCTCGTCCTTTACCTCGAAACGAACCGCGTAACCCTCCATTTGCTCGCTCTCGCCGTGAGACCGGCGCTGAGGGGGTCCCGCAGTCTGGCCCGCACGTCCAGTAAACCGTCCCATGCGTTTGGGAACTTTAGTAAGCCCCGTTAGGAAGGGATCTGATGAATTAGCCGGCAATTAGTCAGGTGAGGAAATGTGTTAGACGGGTTACATGAAAGAGCAGTGAGAAAACATGGATGCCGTTTGTGTATACAGCTGTGCTGAGCTCTCCTTGATACTTTTTTATTGCCTTTAGCATAAGAGACTGGACTAAGCTTAGCGAAGGCTTGAACAAATCTAGATTCTGATTTACGCTCCATAGCATGTTTGTGTGTAAGTTCATCCAGGTCAACGGCACTCCATTCTCGAGTGTTCGCCTGACACCCCGCCTACTTTTAACGCTGTCCATGACCATAGCCCAACCCCTAGTTACGCTGCAAGTAGGTGGAGGCTACAGGCACAGGCTGAGCAGATTCGGTTACAGCCTCGCCCCCTTGTCATGAGGAGGGATTGGTGAAAACTGGCAAACCGAATGGGAGCCCCCAATCCTAAAGGGGAAATATTCTGGTTTACACTTGCCGAGGGACTGTGTGGTTTCTGCAACCTCAGAGAGGACGAGAAGTTCGAGTCCATATTAAAGAGAGGCATAGCTAGTCCCACTGGAGCACTGCTTTTCCATTTACAAACGCATCTCACGGTCTGGTGTTGAACCCTGGCCACGTTAGCGTCAACGCCAGCGACAACTGTGCCTGGCGGCCTCGCAGGGCTGCAGGTTTGGCGGTGTCACACAGGGAGGGAGATTTAGGTGAGAAGGGCTGCTCCTGTCTAAGGGGGCAGAATGAGCTCCTCAGTGGGTCCATCAAACGCCTCCAGTCTAGCTGCACCAGAGGCGCTCCTCAAACACGAAGACTGCACTGCTGGAGCTCAGCATGAAACACGGGGGGCTACCGACAGGAGGCTCTCTGGGGGAAACCCCCGAATTACAGATCAACACAGTGGTGGTACGGCCTACGAAACAAGGTGCATTAGGGCTTTCCAAATTGGCAAGGGGGGGTTTAAAACGCTAGTTTAAAATAACGAGTCAGGGGAAGAGGTGGCCACCCCCCCCCCCCCCAACCTGACCTGAGGCCCAACGGGACAGAGTGCAGTTCCCACCTTTGCTCTGCCTGCCTGGAGGGCAGCGGCGAGGAGGAGGAACGCCGCCCGCACCAGCAGGGGGCGCGGGACGTCCGAACGCTGGGCTCGTGGTCCGGGGGCAGGGTCCACGGGCGCCGCGGGACAGAAACAGAGGGAAGAGTGAAAGGAAAGGGAACCTGCACACCAGCAGCAGCGGCGGGAGGGAGAGGGAATGGAGGACCAGACGCTGCACCCGCCCCAAAGCGGCCGGCGTTGAAGCGAGCTGAGGTGAACGAGCGTTCAGGTACACTAGCGTTCAGGTGAACGAGCGTTCAGGTACACTAGCGTTCAGGTGAACGAGCGTTCAGGTACACTAGCGTTCAGGTGAACGAGCGTTCAGGTGCAGGAGCCGCTGAAGGTGTTACCGGAGCAGGAGTCACCACAGGCAGGAGTTACACAACAGGGTTCACCACAGGAGCAGCAGCAGGAGGAGGTGTTACTGGAGCAGGGGGTCAACAAAGGAGGGCTTACTGGAGTCAGAGCAGGAGCTGGCCAGGATGGTCTAACCATCGCAGCATTTACAGAACACATAAAATACTTGCAGACCAATAAAAAACTTTCAGGACGTTCTTGGAACTTTTTCATTTCCCACCGCGCGATCTAAAAAGCTATTTAAGAACCCCCCCTCACCCCAAAAAAAAAAAAAAACTTGGCAGAGAAGACAGGAAGCCATTTTGCGTAACCAGATATTGTTTTGGAAGTTTCCATATCTGTGAGAGTTAGGACAGGCGCAGTGGAGCGGGCGGCCCGTGCGGTGCGTAGGCCCCCCCGGGCCAGCCTCAGCCCACCAGTAAATACGTGTTTGGCGGCTCGCCGAGGGGCGGCCCGACCGCCAACCGGCACGCCGTCACCTGGAGGGAGCCTAAGCGGGTCCAGCGGGCCTTAGCGGATCAGCCCCCCCCCCTCCCCCGAGCTGGTGATGAACAGGTCCGCCAGTGCGTGACGGTCTCGCCCTCTTTCTCTCTTATCTTTCCCGAGCGAGCGAGCGTTGGGGGGGGGGGGGGGGGGTTTACGCGCACCATCCCCCCCCCCACCCCCCCAGGACTCATGCGCAGCTCTGCACAGCCTGGGGCAGGACCAGCCAGCCGAAAGGAGGAACGAACGCACCCCCGGGAGGAAACAAATAAGCACAGGCCACACCCAGCCTGCCAAAAGCCAGGGATCTGATTTGTTTCAGAGGGTGACGGACAACGATTTATGGACCCATAAATCGGGGCGGTTGCCGAGGCGATGCGAACGTGGAATCGGGTTTACCCCTGACCTCCCAGCATGCACCTGCCATTCACTTTTATTCACTCAGCCGCAAATTAACTAAGAGCTAGAGTACTTCCATCTCCGTAAAAAGTACCCCCACCCCCCCCCATATTTGGAGCTCTTTCGAACTGAAAAATCACTTACGTACTCCAAGCTGTCAGAGTCGCCATTTTGAGCGTCGTCGTCACTGTCCTCTTCCAAGCCGTCATCTTTCAAAGAAAGCAAACACACGGTTAGGGATCAAAAGGATCAAAAAAAAAGACTCCCCCAATTTCGACTCTTTACCGCAGATCTTTTTACTTTTTTCTCCACCGATACCGCGGAAACCGTTCAAACGTGAGTCACGACAAACCTTTTCAACGCCGCTCTTCTCCGCGGTCTTTCGTTCTCTCGACCAGGGAAATAAAAAACAGCGCCAGTTTCCTTTGGTCCGAGTCGAAAGTGGCGGATGCGTTCCGGGGCTTTCTGAGCGCTCAATAGAGCCGTTCCCCGCGCGCGAAGGCAAGCGCGGCGCAGATGGACCCTGATAAACGGCCTGAAAGGCTCGGGGCCGCGCGGAGCGGGCCTCACGCGCTCTCCTCCGTCTTTACAAACCGCTCCCCTCCTGAAGAGGATTTTCGCATCTGTCAAGAGGCGGCAGGCCTTGGAAGGCTCCGGCAAGTTAAAGCTTCTCCTGGGCACGATATCCATTAAAATGTTTTTTTTTCTGGCTCAGCTTTACACAGAAAAGAATATTGAGAAAATGGCCGATCCGGCCTGTTGGTCAGACGTTTCTATCAATATGATACATCTTTTTGACAAATGCGGCATAAAATCTCGCTGTGGTCTAATCCACAATTTCAGACAAAACCGGAGGTCATTTTGTTTTTGCTTCGATTTTCTTTCCCCTAACTGCACAAGAAAGGAGACCTGCCATTATGTGCATATTTCAAAGGAGAGCCTACTTAAGATTTCTGATGACAGGTCTGCCAATTTCACATGGAGTTTTTAAAATCGGCCTTAAATGCAGACCAAGTTATATTTCCCACCCCCAGCCAGCAATGCACCCCACTGTGGTGTCAGGTGTCCTAGTGCGGGTATTAGTTAACCATTTTAATCAGGTGTCATAGTGAGGGGCAAAAAAAAAAAATGCACCCACACTAACCCAGATAATATTGGACACCCCCAGTATGGTACTCTGCAATGAACTGTGGGTATTTCCACAGGCCCTTCAGGCCCCCCCTTCATTCCATCTTTCCTTCACTCCATCCTTCCTTCCAGACTCCTAAGTATGCTTCCTCTGTACAGAACTAGGACACGGGCACGCCAGGCCCGACTAAAGACTACAAACCAAAAGCTGACAGTTTATCCTGTAACACAATCCGCATCGAGGAGACATTTCATAAACTGGACACGCCGCAATTTTCAGAGGAACGACTGCCCCTCCCCCCACCCCCCACCAATCGGGGCAATCGCGTCGTCGCAGGAGGAGAGCGTGAGGCGAACAGCGTTCGGGAGGCTTGGCTCTGCACCAGCAGGCGCTCGCCGCGGAGGCGATTCCTCCGGGAGCGGCCGTCAGTCCGTTTCCCGCCCTCTGACGAGGGTCGAGCGCGGCTGGCGGACGCGTCGCGCCGGGGGCAACTGGGCCCCCGTCCCGCCGAGCTGACGGCGCAGCAGAGAGCGGGGCCGAGAGGGTCGCGTTAAAAACAAACTACACAAAAACGCACACATACAGAGGAGGAAACAGAGGAAGGAACGCAGACGTCCTGCAATGTGGCGGAAAGCCAGGGCGGAATAATCCGGAATACGCAGATCCCCCCCCTCTTGGCAACTGCAGCTACAGAGAGAAACTTTAATTTGAAGGGTGATTACGGTTGTTAGCAGCAGGTACGTGCGTGTGTGTGTGAGTGAGTGAGAGAGAGCGAAAGCGAGAGAGAGAGAGTGTTTGCATATGTGTGTGTAAGAGATAGAGTGTGTGTGCATGTGTGTAAAACTATTTGAACACGTTTAAAAAATCTCCCTACAAATAATTTTTTTAAATATTAAGCATTTTAGGAGCATCAAATGACACGTTCTCTAACGTACGTGCGCCTGCCCCGTTGCGTCAGGTGAAGGCGAGGCACTTGAAAAACAAAAATGAACTGGACAAAATAATGCTTCGCGCACTCAATTTGCGAAAAGGATGGAAACTTTGTCCTTATCTTGACAGCTGGCCTCATCCTAGGTTATGTTTGCGTCACGCCAGAACCAAACAAAAAATGTGTATGTTTTTTGGTGGATGACGTTCCAAGAAAATAACTCATGTTGGATTCATAACCCCAACGCAAAAAGCAGCAAATATGAGTTCTGACGTGCGCCACCTCGGTTTTTAGAGTGCCTGAGAAATCATCCGAATTAAACTGTCACACAGACGCCCGGACAAAGCGGCCCGTGTAATTGGGCCGGGAGGCCAGGGTGACTGTGGCCGGACTTCCTGTGTGACTCACGCGCGGTATACAATGCCAGCCACAAGCGGGGGCGCTGGCCAAGCCAGTCCTCCATTGCCCAGACTCCTTCAGCCAGGTTCTTCATCTGCGGGAACGTGGATCCATTTGCGTTTCACCGGAGTGACTAAAAATGAGCCTTTTCAAAATGGCCTCCAAAACATGCACGTGAGCACATAAAAGGTATCGAGGAAAAACCAAAGTTGTCTGACTTTTGTTTTTACCTCCTGTTTCCCTCAAAATGGAATCAGTGGATCTTTACTTCCTCTTCCGTTTATTTCTGCTTTTTATATTAATGCCCACCTGCTTCTCACACCAGGTCTCACCAGAGAATTTCTCTGTTGATCTGATCAATGTTCCCACAGCATTCGCCTCCATCAGTCACTGCAGAATAACCTGTCCTGTGGTTACCAGGGGAAGGTATTCGGGATGGAGTGATCCAGCCATTTTTAGCAAGCTCAACTGCAACACTGGACATTTAAGGAGGGGAGGGAGGGGTTTTTCGGAATGGGGGACGGGAGTAAAGGAGTAGACCCTCACCCTGCGTTCCTGGGTCAGTGTCCAGGCCGGGGGCAGGCCTCCCAGGCAGGGGAAAGGTGTAGAGGCTCTGATCTGAGGTCAGCGGGAGGGGGCACTTTGGGAAACACTTCCTCATCAGCTGAATGGACAATTCTGCCAGGGCCTCTGTGGCCTTATTGGCCAGGCAAGTCTAGGGATGAAACAAAAACAAGGAAGAGACCAAATAAATGAGCGCAGCAAACTAACCGGTCTGCAATCTGATGGTTTCTGTCCTCTGCGGAAAAACCCTAACGCTTCCCAACCCGGAAAGGCACGGCAAAAAGAGCTTTATTTATTCCGCTCTGTTTTTGTCGGTTTCCGCATTTTGTTTTTAAATGAATGCAAATGACTATTCAAAGCAATAAGCCTGTTGTGAGCAATAGCTACTCCAATTCCAGAAGTTAATGATAAGAAAGGGAAAGTCATTAGTAGATTAGAGCAGAAGGTTTCAAAGGAGCTAGGGAGAGGGAGAAAGAGAAGGAGAGAGAGAGGGAGAGAGAAAGAGAGGGAGAGAGATAGGGAGAGAGAGCAGAGAGAAGGAGAGAGAAAGAAAGAGCGAGAGAGAGTGCTTCAGACAGAGAGAAAGCAAGTGTGGGAGGGAGAGAGAGAGGGAGAAAGAAAGAGGGAGAGGGAGAGAGAGCAGAGGGAGAGAGCGTTACCTGGGTGGACTGGAACAGCAGGCCCATGCCCCCGTGCGCCTGCAGGGCGCCCCGCCCGGCGCGGACGTTGGTGGCGTGGTGCAGGCAGTGCAGCAGGGCCCTGCGGATGGGCACGTGGGCGTTGGCGCCGTCGCGGCTGTGCCAGTCCTCGTACAGCTTCAGCAGGCTGGACACGTATCCCTTAGCAACCGCACACCGGCTGTTGGCCTCTGAGGGGAAGAGCAGGCGCGGTCAGAGAAGAGCAGGTGAGCGGCAGGAGAGACTGCAAAGGGCAGGTGAGGAACAGGAGAGGAACAGGTGAGGAGTAGATGAACAGGTAAGGAACAGGTTAAAGTAGATGAACAGGTGAGGAACAGGTTAGGAGTAGATGAACAGGTGAGGAACAGGTTAGGAGTAGATGAGCAGGTGAGGAGTAGAACAATACTAGGCTCAAGTTACAGATTTGGAATATTTTTATGATCGGGGCCAGCAACGGGTCGAAGATTAAAACCAGGATTAAAGTAAGGGTTAGAATTAAGGCCAGAATTAAGATTAAACTCAAGTTAATATCACTGAGCCAAATACTGAAGTATTTAATAATTAATACTTTTTGATCCCTTTCCTACCATAATTAATGGTGGAAATTTCAGGAACAGAAAAATAAACGCAGCATATTTCAGGTGAAACAGCAGGCTGATCTCCTCAATGGGGTGATGTCATAAAAGGAGGCTTTCTGTTGGAAGATCATATGGCCTTTTTCACAAGACAAACAACCTCACTGAAATGTTGCTCCCAAACCTACTCACACATACAGCAGAGTATATCACGCACATGTCTTAAGTGAGTTGTCAACTCAATGTAATGTCACGTGTAATTTATTTGTTAATAAATTGAGCAGAAGAGAGCTTCTAATTAGCCGCTCGTCTATTTTAGCAGGACAGCTGTGGTACGACGGCTGCTGTTGAGGCAGTCTTGTTCGAGCAAAGACTTAGCCAGACCAGGACAAGGGAGGCCACCTGCAGAAATCCATCGAAGACAAAAATATCTTCACACAAAATATCTTCAGACCGCGTCTTTGAATTCAAGACTTCGTCGAGGGTTTACTTCAGGACTGCTATAATATGCTTTATTGGTTCTACATGGATTTCATCGGAAAGAATCTAATTTTTGTATGTTCTAGATTGGCGTAGGTTAACTTGCGCCTAATTTATCAATGTTGTGCTTACGCTCGCTGGTTTATGGATGCCGTTAGACACGTGTAGCACTGTTGCCCAGCTGGATGCCATTAATGTTCTTTTGCAAGTCGCTCTGGCTGAGAATGAAAAGCCGAGTATGAAAATATGAAACGCAGAGATGTGCGCGGAGAGGTCTCGCCAGGTTCCGCACTTCATTCGTCTCCATGGCAATGGCACCGCGGTTCATTCGATCGCAAACTCTTAAAATCGAGCAGGTAGGTTCGGCGTCCGGCCCCGGCGCGAATTAAAAAATAATGAACGACCCCGAGAGACCCTTTTAAAATATTTATTTGGCCGCGACCTTCGCATCAATTAAAGCATTAGCCCCCGACGGCGCGCCAGAGCAAGGTCGGCCCCCAGCTCCGGCTGTTTACCCTCCCGGTCGGAGTAAATATTTATCGCGCGCGGTCACGGTGGATATTCGCATTCGCGTAAACACTTCCCCTTTTTTCCCTTCCTGGCAGGCCTCGGACGACGGCTAATTAGATATTAATGTATTAAGCGGCAGAGGGCACGCGTCGCCGCGCCGCAAAGTCAGGAAAACAACCGATTCGGGAACGTCGCTGAACGGTTTCTCGGCGCGCTAAATCTCGACGCAACCGTTTCGCATTCGATTGAAGGAGAAAGAATCCATCAGACTTCAGTCTGTAGCGTTTCGCTCTCGGCGAAAGGGTTGAATTGTTGCCTCCCACGCCACGGCCTGCTTTTCGGAGAGATGTCTAGAAAAACAGCTGGAGAGAGACGGGCTCAAGACTCGAGGAGGACTGAGAGGTGTCACGACTGAAAGGCCTTATGGTCACAGAGAGCAAGACATTGTACAAACAGTAATAGTCTAAGCAAGCTATCTGCTCGAGTGAATGGAGAAAAATATCCCTCGAACATCACTAAAGGAGGAAGTGGAGTGTTTTCCCCTCAGTCCCTTAGTGCCACTAAACCTTAAAGAGGTAATCGACTCCCCCGTGATTTGGATGGACAATGTAATTGAGAACCCTGAAAAGAAACTAAGGCAAAACAGACAGACCCAGATCACAGTTCTATCTGGTCTTAATAGCTAGAGAAAAACAGGGCCTCTCTGCTCAAAATGGACACCTTTTTCTAGGCACCCCCTATTCAGATAATATACACAAGACACCTTTTTCTTTACATTTAAGTAAGAACAATTAAATCCGCAGAGGCAAATTACACAGAGAATTCCAGAGGTGATAAGTAAGGAGGAACTGCGCTTCGCAGGGCAGGAAACTGATAAAAACCGAAAAGTTCCTCTACCCTGGTTTCACCTCCCCGCCCCCCCTTTCTCAACACGGCGGGCCTGGGCTCCGAAAATGCGGCGCGGCGGTCAGGCCCACCGCATCATAATGAAACACGCCGGCGGGACGTTCCGCCAGGGAGAGGCGCGGCGAGACACAATGAGCAACACCTGTCGTATTGATTAACATTTGTCACGGTCATAATTGCGCAAAATCAACTTAGCGAGTAAATCACCGCTCGGGCCCCCGAATGCATCCCGTCACGCCGCCCGGCGGGCCCCGGCCCGGCCGCGCCGCCCTCGTTAGCGCCCGTCTGATTGAGCGTCGCTAACGTGCGGCGGGAGTCGGTGCCGCCTACGGTACCCCCCAGGAAAAAAACTGCCCCGGTGCCGCCGAGCCCGTATAATCAACGCCGCGCCCCCGCGCCAGGTCTCTACGCGAGCGCGACCGACAGAAAACGGATTCGCCGAGCGCTGGCTTTAAAATAAACAGCGGCTGTATTAATTTGATTAGCTGCAGAGGTCTAGGAAATGCATCACAGGGAACATCTTGACAAAAATCATAATCTGCAAACGTGCATTCATATTCTAACCTGCAATCATACGCTTATATTCTGATCTATAATCATGCTCTTATATCCTAATCTGTAATTATACACTTCTATATTAATCTATAATGATGCGTTTGTAGTATCACCTATAATCATGTTGTAATACACTAGTCTATAATCACGAGCTTGTTTGTACCCTAATCCTGTGGTTCCCAAATCTTTTTTGGTCAGGCCCCCCTTTGATAATAGGACATTTTTTTAAGCCTCCCCCCACATCAATTCTGTACTGTGTCTTCTTCCTTTAGTCCTCACCACGCCCCGGCACCATGTGATGTCATGTGATGTCATGCCATGTCATGTCATGTCATGTCATGTCATGTCATGTCATGTCATGTCATGTACTGTAATGGAACATAATGTAATGTAATGTGATGTGATGTAACTGTGCCCCTCTCATCGTGGCTGCGCAGGTATCGCCATGGAGACTGCGCAGACGGAGGGAACGGCGCAGCCGGCTGCCGGCGCTTTCAGGACGAGCCCGCGGGCGTCTCGTTTAGCGCCCGGCACATCCGCTCATTACCATTCCGTTTTTGGGGGAGAAAAGAAAGATCGTAATTAAGTTGGTTTTTTTTTTTTCATTAAAGAAAAAAAAAAAACATCGACAACTGCCAAAAACCATTTAAGCGGAAATTTCTCTCGATAATTGCAGAGCTAATGTGTTGATGTTACGAATTTGAGTCGGACCGCTTCTGTGCAAAAACATCAACAAACAGAAAGCCTGTCATGTCCTCTCAAACAGATGGCAAATGACGGCCTTCAAAGAGAAAATAGCAGCTGTTAGACAAGGGTGGCTTTTTCGGTGGCCCAGAGACTCTTCATTGTGATTTCGACTTAACGCAACGGCCTCGTCCGCAAAGAGAACCCAACATCGGTACAGTACGGACCCAGATAACCATCGCAGCCTGTCCTCAGCTGACCTGGCTCTCGGTGCTTTAGATACTAATTAGATCTTATCAGTGTAAAGGTGGCTTCGCTGATTAAGCCATCAGGATCTATTAGCAACAAAAAAAAAGTTCACATTTTTCTCTTACGAAGCAAAAGAATCAGCAAAATTCGAGACAGCTTAACCGCTATAATTATAACATGGTCGAGCAGCTCTGGCTAATTATAAGAGCCGACCAAGAAGGACATTAAAAGCTGCACAAACGTACATCTGCAACACGGTCCTTTTAATCATGTACTTCACCACAATCTTAAAGACGCTACAAGGATCAGCATTACCACTTACATCATTATCATTTTCTCAAAGAACAGTTATCTGCACTGCAGGTGAAGCATTGTGAAAGCCAGCCAGCCAGCCAAGGAAAAGTCCCGCTGCTCTCTCTCTCTTCATTTCAACCTATGGGGTGAAGACCCCAAACCGAAAAACCCTCCAGGTGGGTCCCCAACAGCCCCCTCCCCAGCCCCTGTGCCAAGTGCAGCCCTGCTATAACCCTCCCTGATAGCTCAACGTGGGAGAAGATCAGATTAGCTGGCGAGAGCTGCATTCAAAAAGAAAAAAGAAGAAGAAAAATGACAGCGTAACAAAATAGCTTTCATTCATCATTTCCCGGAATTTTTTTTGTTTTACAAAGCGAGCCGTCAAACTAAGCGGAGAGCGTTCATCGCTCTCGCTAACCGCAGACACCTTTTGAAATGTTAAAATTAGGACCGTGGGAATATAACAGGCAAGTTACCGGCTCTTTTAACAAAAAAAAAACCAAGAAAGTAAGGGAAAGCGAGTCGTTCTCCTTCTCTCTCGCGCAAACCCGCTTTGTAGTGTAATACGCTTCCCCGGCTACGGTAATTCTATTTTTGCGCTCTTTGTGGCCTTGCTGTGGGGGTCACATGATTGACACCACCAGTGAGGGGGGGGGGGCGGGGCTACACAGGCCAGAGGCAGTCATTACAGCACTGTGCAAGGGTCAGAGGTGAAGCGTCACATCAAAGTAGTCTCACAACTGTGTCATGTTTAAGTGCCGTGTAAGTGCTAACCAGTATTGTGCCACTCTGGTCAATGACTTAATTCTTTCTTATAATACATGGAAAAATAATAATAATAATAATAATAAAATGAAAGAAAAAGAGCCTGGAAATAATAATTTACTGCTTATGTCTATAGCCATACACAATAACAAAGTATAAGCAAGGTAATTCTGCCTATTCATAAGTAAATAAACAAAGTCAGTGTGAAGGTTGCAATGCTGGTATTACACAGCAAGTTGGAACTGCAAGAGTCTAATGGTAGCCCATAATATGAGCGTTATATGTGCAGATTTACCCATGACACATACTGAGAGCTGTATGGCAAACCTTTAGCACTGACTGTAACTGCATTCCATACAGTAAAGGACAGTCTGTGCTTGACACAGCCTGTCTCTCAGTAAAGGACAGTGTGTGTGTGGCACAGGCCTGTCTCTCAGTAAAGGACAGCGTGTGTTTGGCACAGCCTGTCTCTCAGTAAAGGACAGTGTGTGTTTGGCACAGCCTGTCTCTCAGTAAAGGACAGTGTGTGTTTGGCACAGCCTGTCTCAAAGGACAGCGTGTGTTTGGCACAGCCTGTCTCTCAGTAAAGGACAGTGTGTGTTTGGCACAGCCTGTCTCTCAGTAAAGGACAGTGTGTGTTTGGCACAGCCTGTCTCTCAGTAAAGGACAGTGTGTGCTTGGCACAGGCCTGTCTCTCGGTAAAGGACAGCCTGTGCTTGGCACAGCCTGTCTCTCAGTAAAGGACAGTGTGTGCTTGACACAGCCTGTCTCTCAGTAAAGGACAGTGTGTGTTTGGCACAGCCTGTCTCCAGGCAAAGGACAGTGTGTGTTTGGCACAGCCTGTCTCTCAGTAAAGGACAGTGTGTGTTTGGCACAGCCTGTCTCCAGGTAAAGGACAGTGTGTGTGTGGCACAGCCTGTCTCTCAGTAAAGCACAGTGTGTGTTTGGCACAGCCTGTCTCTCAGTAAAGGACAGTGTGTGTTTGGCACAGCCTGTCTCTCAGTAAAGGACAGTGTGTGTTTGGCACTGCCTGTCTCTCAGTAAAGGACAGTGTGTTTGGCACAGCCTGTCTCAGTAAAGGACAGTGTGTGTGTGGCACAGCCTGTCTCTCAGTAAAGGACAGTGTGTGTTTGGCACTGCCTGTCTCTCAGTAAAGGACAGTGTGTGTTTGGCACTGCCTGTCTCTCAGTAAAGGACAGTGTGTTTGGCACAGCCTGTCTCTCAGTAAAGCACAGTGTGTTTGGCACAGCCTGTCTCTCAGTAAAGCACAGTGTGTGTGTGGCACAGCCTGTCTCTCAGTAAAGCACAGTGTGTGTTTGGCACTGCCTGTCTCTCAGTAAAGGACAGTGTGTGTGTGGCACAGCCTGTCTCTCAGTAAAGGACAGTGTGTGTTTGGCACTGCCTGTCTCTCAGTAAAGGACAGTGTGTGTGTGGCACAGCCTGTCTCTCAGTAAAGGACAGTGTGTGTGTGGCACAGCCTGTCTCTCAGTAAAGGACAGTGTGTTTGGCACAGCCTGTCTCTCAGTAAAGCACAGTGTGTTTGGCACAGCCTGTCTCTCAGTAAAGCACAGTGTGTGTGTGGCACAGCCTGTCTCTCAGTAAAGCACAGTGTGTGTTTGGCACTGCCTGTCTCTCAGTAAAGGACAGTGTGTGTGTGGCACAGCCTGTCTCTCAGTAAAGGACAGTGTGTTGGGCACTGCCTGTCTCTCAGTAAAGGACAGTGTGTGTGTGGCACAGCCTGTCTCTCAGTAAAGGACAGTGTGTGTTTGGCACAGGCCTGTCTCTTGGTAAAGGACAGTGTGTGTGTGGCACAGCCTGTCTCTCGGTAAAGGACAGTGTGTGTGGCACAGCCTGTCTCTCAGTAAAGGACAGTGTGTGTTTGGCACAGCCTGTCTCTCAGTAAAGGACAGTGTGTGTTTGGCACAGGCCTGTCTCTTGGTAAAGGACAGTGTGTGTGTGGCACAGCCTGTCTCTCAGTAAAGGACAGTGTGTGTTTGGCACAGCCTGTCTCTCAGTAAAGGACAGTGTGTGTTTGGCACAGCCTGTCTCCAGGTAAAGGACAGTGTGTGTTTGACACAGGCCTGTCTCTCAGTAAAGGACAGTGTGTGTGTGGCACAGCCTGTCTCTCGGTAAAGGACAGTGTGTGTGTGGCACAGCCTGTCTCTCGGTAAAGGACAGTGTGTGTTTGGCACAGCCTGTCTCCAGGTAAAGGACAGTGTGTGTGTGGCACAGCCTGTCTCTCGGTAAAGGACAGTGTGTGTTTGGCACAGCCTGTCTCCAGGTAAAGGACAGTGTGTGTTTGGCACAGGCCTGTCCGCCAGTCCGCAGGATTAGCATCGGCAGCTCTGTGGAGCGGTAGGATTTCTCTCACACTCCCTCCGCTCTCTCTTTTTCTCTCTCACTCTCACTACAGCTGCGCCTCTCTCTGGCTTTCCCTCTCTTCACCTCTCTATCGTGCTCATTACCTCTCTCTCCCTCTCTGTCTGTTACTATCAGTTTCTCCCTTCCTCTTCACACCCCCGTCACTTCCTACATCACTTTTCCAGCTGCCCTTCCCCTCCCTCCCATTCTCTGTCCCTCCATCCCTCTCTCCTCCTCCCCCCTCACCCTCTCCTTCACCCTCCCCTCCTCCCTTCCCTCCCTCCCCCCTCCCCTCCCCTCCCTCCCCCTCTCTCTCAGCATGTGAGCACATGCATTTCGGAGGGGCAGTGATACGAGCCCAAGGCGGTGTCTGCCACAGATACGGGAGCGCTGAAATATTAATGCCGCCGGGCTCCAGCAGGGGGCCCCGCGGGACGGGCCCCGGAGAACGAGGCGGGCATCCGTAGCGATAAAAAACAAAGTCCCGCGCGGCCCCGTGTTTATTATTCAAACGGCGCGGAGACCGCGGGGGTCGCTCATGGCGTCGGCCGGCGATATTGTGATCGATGGCGCTGACCGGGCCGAACCGGGGAATACGGCGCGGAAGATCCGATGCGCCGCGTTCTTATGAAGACGGATTTCCGATGGCGGCCTGTCGGTCGCGGCTCCGTCGGAGGGGTTCAGGCCCCGAGGTGATTCGACAGGGCGTGGACGAAGCAGACCCGCCCAAGAACCGAAAACACTGGGGTACAAAAACAACAAAAAAGATAAACGCTTTTTCCCCCATTCGCACCTAGGAGATGAAGTTCAACGGCAACGTGCGTTCGATCAGATCGATGTCGTTACGCAGCTGTCGCTGGGAGACGCTGCCGTCGACTGCGGAGAACCGCGCCGTGTCTTCCTGCATTGCATCTTGGGCCCGGGTCATCCAAACAGAATAATCGATCGTACAATGACAACACAAACACACTCGATTTACCACAAGAGATTTTGACAGCCGTCGTTACGAAGATCAAAATAAACCCCGAGAAGCGAATAGATCTGCCCGGGCGAAAGTGTGAACCCGCTGGCTTTCGCTTCTCTGGAAGGAACGATCGGGTGGGTTTAGCGAGCTGACAAGTGGCTCTCGGCCTCTGCAGAGTGGGATTAGAGGGAGACGGCGCACACGCGTGTCCCAGCAGGCCGAGCGCCTGGGGGGGGGGGGAGCGGTTCGATGTTCGATGGTTTATCGACCGCCTCGCGAGCGAGCCCTCGGGAGGGGAGCCTCGACCGGCGGTCGGCCGGCGGCAGCGCGGCGAGGAGAGAGGCCGAGGACTAATTGCACGGCCGCGGCGAAGACCCGCATCGGTAAAGGCTCCGCCCCCCGCCGCGCGGGCCCGCATCGGTAAAGGCTCCGCCCCCCGCCGCGCGGGCCCGCATCGGTAAAGGCTCCGCCCCCCTGCCGCGCGGGCCCGCGTCGGCGAAGAGGCCGCTGGAAGAAACCCCGCGACGTAATGATATTCGCCAGCCGAGCTGCACCAGACGCCGCAGTGCACCAACAGGTGCGCGGCTCTCGCGCAGTCACAGAGCCACACTGCCATCTGCAGGCGGTCCGCGGTATCGCCGCCCGACCGCCCGGCAAAATCTCTCCCAGTCTGAACCGCAGCACATTCGCAGAATCTTCAATAACAGAAACAGGAAATGAACTAATTGGACTTAATTTGCTCAAGGCAGAAGTGAAGGGCATATAATTTACAGCGTGTATAAATACCAATGTGAAAGAACGGAGTCAGCAGGCACTTCACTTCCCAGAAATGCGGGCGGCCGTGGCAGGCCCTAAATCAGAGCAGGAGCTGAACCCCAACCGCGGGGGTCTGGAGTCGTGTCCAGGACGCGCCGGGTGCCAAGTGTGGCCAGCTGCCCCGCGTGACGAGGGCACGGTTGGCACCGGCACTTGGCACAGGGGTGGCAGCGTTTCAGCGGGCCGGGGAGACAGCGTCTCATTGTACACCAGCGCCCCCCGCTGGCCGATCGGGGCACCGGTAAGTCCACCTGTTGAGCTGCACGTGAACAGTCTTTCTCCCCGACTCTCATTTGTACAAACTGCGGCGAATGACATCGCACGGTTTGGAGGAGAGCGCACGGCTGTCTGAGTTCCCCTGAATTTACAGCCCCAGTTACAGCAGCAGGCGCTATTGAACACGACGGGACGTTCCAAACAGGAAGAAGGGAAAAAAGCATGAAAAAGAAATAATCTCGTGAACTCGCATTGTGAGACCTCAGTTATTGTTTAGGTACACACAAACAAAGACGTGCCCACACACTGGCACAAGCACAAGTAATGACAGATGCTGCACACGCGCACACAGACACAGACACACACATATACAGGCGCACACGCGCACACACACAAGTACAGACAGCCAACCCCACACATGCATGAATACAAGCGCACACACACACACGCACAAGTGCACACACACACACACACACACACACACACACACACACTTGCACGCGAGCGAGCAGCAGCGTGCCGCAGACCCCGTGTGAACCAGCTCGGTGTGAGCCCAGCGCGGTCGTTTCCCCCGGCGACGGGCTCTGAGGAGTGAGGCCACCCCGCGGGTCGTCTCCCATCGATCCGGCAGCTGCCGCGTACAGCCAGCGCCCGCTCCGGACTCCAGCGCGCGCCGGCGATACAGAACAAGCCTCCGCACCCGTCAGAGCCAACCGCCCTTCAGCTCAGCCGAAACGCCACGCCAACCGCTCCTCCGCAGTCACACCAGGTGGGGGGGCCACCTCAGGCTCGGCCACGCCTGCCCCACAAAGCGCGCGCGAGCAGCGCGCCCTCTCTCTCCTTCACGTGAGCAGAATTGGGCACGAGGGCTGACCGTGTTACCTTCAGAGGAAATGTAATGCGTAGAGTAGACTGTGAGAGAACAGGGAATGCGTGTTAAAGTTACAATCGAGCAAAGATTGAAGGAAATGGGAGACGCCTATTCCTAAGAGAAGCTGTGATCAAATGGCAGCTACTTGACAATTTACAATTCAGAAAGAGGGCTCTACAGTTTGTCTGAGTAAATGTGAGCTCAGCACATACAGCAGAACTGAGCCTGTACTATGGGAAAGCAGGCATTTACTACAGGAAAAGGGGTCCATGCTACAGGAAAATTGATATTTTCTACAGGAAACTGGTCCACGCTACAGGAAAACTAGTATTTTCTACAGGAAAACCAGTCCATGCCACAGGAAAACAGGTATTTTCTACAGGTGAACAGCTAAGCGCTACAGGAAAACAGGTATTTTCCACAGGTGAACAGCTAAGCGCTATAGGAAAACAGGTATTTTCTACAGGTGAACAGCTAAGCGCTACAGGAAAACAGGTATTTTCTACAGGTGAACAGCTAAGCGCTATAGGAAAACAGGTATTTTCTACAGGTGAACAGCTAAGCGCTATAGGAAAGCAGGTATTTTCTACAGGTGAACAGCTAAGCGCTATAGGAAAACAGGTATTTTCTACAGGTGAACAGCTAAGCGCTATAGGAAAACAGGTATTTTCTACGGGTGAACAGCTAAGCGCTACAGGAAAAGCAGGTACATTCCTGCAGGCAAACAGGTCTGCACTGTTGGAACGGAGGGATTTCTAGCAGGAAAGCAGGTCCGTCCATTAATATTTCACAGATTCTCACCGTCAGCGCAGGCCAACTTACGAGAACTGAAACAAAGCGCTGTACGAAAAAAGGGGGGTTTAAAAAAAAAAAAAAAAAAAAAAAAAAAAAAAAAAAACTGCTGAACAATCCCACGTGCAGCGTCTGCCAAACAGGCAACCGCAATCGCGCTGTTGGGCCGGGCGCGTGAGCTCCCGCTAAGCCGGCAGGGCCCGGCTGCCAAATCTCCGTTTGAGACAAAGGGAGGAGCGCTTCAGAGCAAATAACGGAAAATAAATAACACTACCTTTTTTTAAATTTCGTATTGGAAAGCCAAGCCGCAAAAAAAAAAAAAAAAAAATGAAAGCTCTAACGAAAGCTCCTCAGAATGATTCACTCAAAGGGCTCTCGCGGCGCGCGTTCACCTCAGCCTGGGTTCAGGGTCGAGCCTTTCATCATTTCTGATTGGTTATTGGAGGGGTTGGGAATGAAAGGGTGATATCTACATACTTGGCGTAATCGTTCACATTCCGGTCTGCCAGCACGCAATATTACTGGTGAAATGTGATGCCATTAGAAAATTCTGCTCGTTCAAATTATTCCGCTGACACGAACGAGGAGGCAATTAGGCAAACAGATATATGAGATCCTACACAGTCATCTCCGCTAATTTGCGGCCGGTCTCATTGTGTCGGTAAAACAGTTCTGCGCACGCCCCTTTCATTTAGCAAATGACAATAAAATGTCATTTATTTCTCAGAGGTCACCAAGCAGAGGACAGTACAAAAGGAACCCCCCACCCCCCACCCCACTCCCCACTCCCATTTCACCCCTCGTATCATATGTAGCGCATCAAATTTTCCTAAATATTGAACTCTAATTTGTCTTTAACCTTGGAGGACCAATGGGCCTTTTAACTCAAAGCCAAAAGTGCACTTAATTTACACTTAAGCTGTGCTTAAACTGAGCACATTCATGTATCCCAAAGGACTACACTATGAATACAGGACTCGGTTGAAAACCTCAAATGCTAATGTGAGTTTTTCTTTCATATTGTATCATTCTACTGAACCATTGCAGTGAGTCCGAAAGTTAGCCGCCCTCTCCCATGGCCATATCGAGGGCGACATTCCTTCAGATTATATTTGACACGTTCGGGCAGTTTTTACTGGCTATTTACTGAAGCGGTTCATGGCCAGTTTCCTTATCTAAAGGGTACAACAGCAGTGTCCCAGGAGTCAAACCTGTAATCTCTCCTGTTAAAAAGAGTCCTTCTGGCTACTCCGCACCACCGCCTCTACTACAAAGTGCACTGAGCTTTGGACAAGGCCATCCACAACTGACCTCTTCAACAATGAATTTAAAAATCTCAGTCTGCTCAGTGTGTAGAAGTTCATGACCATGCACATAAGAACCATCTAGGACAGGGGTGTCAAACTCCAGTCCTGGAGGGCCACAGTGTCTGCAGGTATTTGTGGTTTCCTTTTAATCCGCAGGTAATTAAGCCTTTGAGTATAAGGTGCGTGAACTTTTCAACCAATCAATGACTTGAATTACTGACTTGCGCTGAAACACACCAAAAACCAGCAGACACTGCGGCCCTCCAGGACTGGAGTTTGACACCCCCGATCTAGGAAGAAAAAAGTACTTACTTGAATGCAGAAGTGCTGCAAATGCATCAATTGCTGCCCTGCGAAACAAAACAAAAAAATAAAATAAAACACTTAAAATGCGTCTTAGAGAATTAATGAATAACATTTTGTGGGGCAACTGAAAAAAGTAAGAAATTGTAGACACAACAATACTTCCTGGCTCAGAACGACACAGTCAGCATTTATAGGTAATATAAAGCGCCATTTTCCCCAGTAACACATAAACTCATGTGAAGTACCTTTATAAGCATTTCCTCCAGTAATGTATATGCTGATTCAATATGGCAGTCATATTTCTGCAAAAAATATGGGAACATGAATCTAATGAGCAATACAGTCTACGGCAGGACACTCGCGGCATCGTTGTAGCAATATTTTACCATCTCCTCAAAATCACTGCGCACTGTCTTGACAGGCGTAGAAAATATCTTTTTGTTCAACAAATAAATGAAAACAGCGTTTCATTCTTGTAAATAAACGATGTTTCCAGTAGGGATGGGGGAATGGGAGTCGTTCGGCTGCATGTTATTGTTTGTTTGGCTTTGATTAGAATTCGCGTGAAGGTCTTCATTTACGATGAAGGGCTTGTTCCTTTTATTGGGAAACAAGAGTTATCTCCGGGGTGCATCATGAATAATTTGCATTAATATCCTTTCTGCAGGAGGGGTTATTAAAACCCATTAATCACTCAAAGTTTCCCTTTCACCAAACATTCCGTGGTTTCGGCGTTTCATTTCAATTGTTCAGACAAACTTAAAGCCGGGGTTCTAGGCGAGTCTCTTCAATCAAACGACAACGGCGTTCTATCTGATCCCGCGCGAAATGAAAACAAAATTCATAATATATTTTTGTTCGTTGAAACAGAACGGAATCGTTTGGGTCATAAAGGTGTTTCGTGCCACTGCTTTCCGCCATTGTGCAATGGACTGCTCGGAGATGGAATCAATAACAAAGCACTCGCGTCGTGGCGTGCAACATCAGCAAGAATCATCATCTTCCCGGGAGCGCTCATGTTGAAACGGCCCCGGCTATATTGTGGTTTTATTTGTATCCTCACAGGTCGTAGCTGGGCTGTGTTTCTGCGTCTGTCTGACGTCCGATGTGCCCGAGTGCAGCGGTTAACGCTCTCTTCCTCCGGGTGAAGCGTGCATCCCGTCACGTTCTTACAAGGCTAATAAACACGCGAGGCAGAAGTCTAATAAAGGCCGCGGTGAATTAAACGGGATCGACAGGCGGCATTGTCCCCGTGATTAACGGCCTACTTATCCCCCTGTGTGTCAGATTCCGGGAGCTCGGAGATTATTCACTTTACAGTATCGCTTTCAAGTCCGTCCAAGACGTCTGATTTATTGTCCAACGCGAGAGCGCAGTCTAATGCGGCTACTCGCTAAACGCTTGCAAATTAATATTGCGTATTATTTACGGCGGCTGACGAATGCTCCTAAATCGGCTAAATTTGCAACCATACAAAAAACGCCGCAGGTTAACACTTAGTAATCCATTTTGCACGTTTCTTAGTAATGCAGGCCTATTTGCAGAAACGGGGCTACGATTTCTCTGAGGGATTTAAAGGAGAGAGTGTGCACGTACGAAACGGCTTCAAAACATCCGGAGAATAGGTAGCCTATGCCTGCTTTTACCCAGGGGAGTCCAAAACATGGTAAATGGTAAATGGTAAATGGACTGCATTTATATAGCGCTTTTATCCAAAGCGCTTTACAATTGATGCCTCTCATTCGCCAGAGCAGTTGGGGGTTAGGTGTCTTGCTCAGGGACACTTCGACACGCCCAGGGCGGGGTTTGAACCGGCAACCCTCCGACTGCCAGACAATCAGTCTTACCTCCTGAGCTATGTCGCCAAAACACAAATTTCCCATCTATCCATTGTGTTTTTCCCACTCTCTGGCCTCCCTGCACTACGCACAGTGTCACACTGCAGAATTCCGAAATATTGGCCTATCTTGGAGTTAGTTTTATCAAGCGTTAAATGTTCTATAATCGGGTTTTATTTGTACAGTTTCTGGCATGAAAAAAAAAGTAGCAAGCTGAGATTTGTGCTGCTCTCTCTCTCTCTCTCTCCATCCTCACACCATCTCTATCTCTGTGTGAGCACGGGACCTCTGGAATATACATTTTGTTTTTTTTTCACTAATATTGTTTGTGGTCATTCAGGTCACTTTCCCGAGCCCAAACCGTATGGCGAGTCACAAAGGAACCCTGTGGTGTGATGGAATTGCAGAGGTCAGGGTCGCCGTCTGGTCTGTGTCAGCTGACAACTGCGTCCTGCGGCTGGAGCAGGGCAGAGTCCATCCCCCAACCCCCCACCCCCAGCTGCTCCCGCCCGCGCCATGCCCCTGGCATGCAGCAGGGGTCACTGTGGGTCAGGCGCCGTTTACTGCCCTGTCTGCGACGACTGTCACTCACAGCCGCGGAGACGCACTGACGCTTAATAAATACTTTGGGATGCTGTAAAACCGGAGACACCATGTTTTGGGATACCGTAAAATATGAGACACTGTGCTTTTGGATACTGTAAAATCTGAGACCCGGTGCACGGCATGTCCATTTATTTATTTTGCAGATGCCTTGATCAAGGGCACGACACACAACTTATTATTATTTTTGCTGACTACTTCTTTTAGGACGTTGTGTGGACAGTGTGTTATACAGGAGCCAATTTGTGTCAGAACAATTGCCACACATATTTTACACCTTGCCCATTTGGATAAGAGGTATTTGTACTGGATTCCTCCCAGTTAAGGACAGCGTTCACCGGGGACCGAAACCCACAACCTTCTGGTTACAAGCCCCTAATCTCAGCCGCCATCTTTGTTTCTGTCGCCCCAGAGCACCGTAATTCAAAGCATTAAAGAGCTGGGCTGGAGAGCTGGTAAATAGAACACAAAGATCTCAACTCTTATTCAGCACAAAATTACAAAGCCTGGAAAACTCACCCAAATCATACAATCAATAAATCTTCTAAATTGTACATTCTACCCTGTTTAGGTGACAGCGTCATGAAATCTGGAAATGTATCATTTTCATGGCCCGTACCTAAACACAGTCAGATTAACTCTGGTATACGTATTGCATATTGTTGTACAAGTCTAAGGCCGCACTCTTCGGAAGAGAACAACGCTGAAATTCTTTATAAAATGCAGAATTTGGATCTCAGCTTTACTGCAATGGAGTGGGATGTATATCCTTCCTCACAAACAAGTAGGGCGGCCTGTCAAATACAATCTTGTGAAATAAAAATAGAGCGAATCAGATCCTGCTTTTAAAATGACACTACAGAAAAAGACGAGGTGGTGCGCATTAAGTGCTGATGAGATTTACACGTAGCTCTATTTCATTTTGAAGGTGGGGACATTTCGGTGCTAAATAAAAAAGTTGATATGCTTCATGAGTTTTGTGATGCGTGTGATTGAAAGTACAGAGTAAAAAAAACTACAGAAACTTTGATTGTGCACTTTTATATTTCCACAGAAATATAAAATGATGCAAAGGAAGTAAAGCAAGCAATGTCATAATGCTTATAAAACATTTCCTGGTACATTGTATAGCTTTGTTGATAATGGGGGGACACATATCAAACAATTAAGAGAACCCATATGCCTTCGTTGATCTGATCTAATGTGTGGTGAGCTTTCTGGCGCAAAATGGCTGCCGTGCATCACCCAGGTGGGTGCTACACATTGGTGGTGGGTGAGGTGAGTTCCCCTTCACTGTAAAGCACTTTGAGCATTCAGAAAAGTGCTATATAAATGCAAGGATATATATATATGATCTATGGATTGCCAGTGAAGGACTTACTAATAAAAGGACAGGCTGGATTAAATCAACGTTTGTCAGACAAATGAATTTGACAAATAAATAAACTGAAGTTTTCTTTTTTCTCCACAAAGGCAATTTGGCAAGGTGATTGCTGAAGTGTTTGTGAAAAACAAAAAACACTGCATTGATATATATCTATATATATCTATTTATCTATATATATATATATATATATATATATATATATATATATAATGTATGTATATAAATCAAAGCTAACTACAGTTTGATTAAATCTGGGCCTCTTCTGTAAGCTACAGACAGTAAAAATAGATAGGTCATCAGGGGAATGTGGCTGTTCAAAAAAAAAAAAAAAAAAAGTAGCACAAACATAGTTTAACCTCACAAAGATCATAAACCTGTCTCCGTTTTAACTGCGGACTGTGTTAGTGGGCGGGCGATGCTAAGCACTTTAAGTATGTGTGCACTGCGGGACGACTACAGCCAAGACGTACAGTGGAATGAGGAGGGGCAGACCCATGGTGATATACAGCACTTACTTGACCGTGCGTGCGCGCTTTGTCGTGTGCGCGGACACCAGCTTAAAAACCACGTCCAGGCCTCTGTTTTCACCCAGCAGAGTAGCTGTGGACACTACGAGAAGGAAGAGAACGTGTTCAGTAGACGGAAAAATCCAGAACGGCACTTAATATCGACTGTATTTCGGAACGGCGGGGACGTTCCTCGGTTATTCCGTTCCAGAGAGGTTCTCCTTTTTACCCGATGCCAAAATTTTAACCTTAAGCCAGGTAAAGCAGCCATGCGTGCACACGGCGCGAGTCTATTTCTGCGTGCTCTTTTGCAGTTGATTGCGCGCCTGTGATAGCCAAATTAAAAATAAACTGGAGCCGGATTCTGGAAGGGGTTGCGGGGTTTCCGTAAAACGCCTCTTCAGTGCGGGTCTATAACAGGAGAACAGGAACAAGCAGATTATTGAGTTATGAAATACCATCTGAACCTGAACACAATTGCACAATTGCAGCAGTCCCTAAACTGTGGGTTGGAACCCCACTGTTGGGGATGTGAATGGGAGGGGAGTGGGTGTAGGAGGGGGGGAGGGGGTTTTATATAATTCAGGTGGGGAAAAATGTGTATAAACTAAGATTTTCTACTGACATTCACGTCAAGTAAACCTGAACACCATTACAGGCACTGACCCCGCTACTGTGCACATGCACAGTTATTTTGAATTATGCTATGAAAAAAGTATAACAAATAATTCCGTGTTAGAATGTCAGGCTACAGCACATTTTAATGACGCGTCATGGGCTCAGAATGTTCTAGAGATCTGCGGGAGGTGTAAACCATAGCGTGGGGCAGGATTTGTTTGTTGGAAAAGTTCATAAAGTTTGCCTGTACGCCTGCCTGTTTGAGGAAAATAACACACTTCACACCTAGGCGATCCCAGGACGCAGGCTGTTATTGCCAGTGATACATCAACGGCGTGCGTTGAACAGGAGCAAATACGCACCCCCGTAGTCCGGACTGCACTACAATCCCCAAATAAAAAGAAATTGCCTTAAAAAATATTTTAATTTGGCGGGAAGCAGGCACACACCATCTCCCGGGTTCCCTGGTTGACAGTGAATCAACTCCGTGTTAAAAAGTAATTTAAAACCGTAGCATCCAACCTTGTACATAAAAAAAATCCTTTCTGAATCTGTGGCACAGAAGTCTTCCTCCCTGTGTACATAACAAAAGGCATTATGCCTGCCAAAGAGGACTCCTTTTGCCTCACAGACACGTTTGAGACCAAAGTGTGACTTGTTTACTGAGGAAAGTGTACAGTACCTCTCAGTTAGAGCTCTGCTCAAGGCCATGTGAACAGAACAGAAACACATCTAGAATCCATCAACAAATCCTCAGTATTTAAATTCATACGCAGATGAGTTTCAATGTGTGTCATTTCAAGCATGTACTGTCAAATTAGCACTTCTCAGTAATGTCTAAAATTGCACATTAGAATCTCACAATAATTTGTGTACTTCTTAAAATTTCAATGTCATTTACTGTTAACACATATTACAAAAGCTATTCATTCAGTTGATTGTGTATTTAATAGCCTACACACAACAGTGGCTCCTGAGTGGTGTTCAAAAGGTGAGGCGCTCATTTCTAATGCCATGATACTTCCCATGATCTCCATTGAATCCTGGAGCAAGGTACTTTGCGCCCAATCTGGCACTAGTGAGTGGGGACGTCACAGTCCATTTGAACCCTGTATCAGTATCATAGCTCTGATGGCTGGGCGGTTTTTGAGCAAGTGTCCAGGGCAGGAGGGGAGGGTGCAGCTCCTTGCCCTCCTGTACTCACCGGATGAGCAGAAGACCCTGAGGACCCACAGGCAGGCCGCCGCCCTCTGGGGGTGTTCCGAATTCTGCCTGAGCAGACCCAGTGTGAGCAGCACGGCGTCCGCCTTCTCCGCCTTGAGCCCGATCCACCTGTCTGCACGGAAACCACGGAAACATGACATCACACGCAGCGGCCAGCTACACCCCCCCTCCAGTCTCAGCTACCTCCATCAGTCACAATAACAGAATTATGCTTAATGAGAAAAGGCTGTCCTGTCAATCTAGGCTGCTCATCTTGCCCACTGTTTATCCAGCACCGTTTCAGACCTGCTGTTGAATACTCTCAAGCAGGGCTGCCCAACCCTGTTCCTGGAAATCTACAATCCTATAGCTTTCCACGCCAACCCCCATCAAGCACATCTCACTCAACAGCTAGGCCATGTCCAATACAGCTGACTTGCCTGCTGTTGAGTGTACAACTTGTGTGCAACTTATATACGCAATAGCAGGGCAGTAAGCCAATTCGTACACGGCCTTAGAGATCTCGTTGAGCAGCTCATTAGTAGAATCAGGTGTGCCAAAATACAGTTGAAATGAAAACCTACAGGACAGTAGAGGTCCAGTAACGTTGTTGGGCAGCCCTGTTCTCAGGGGTCTCTGACTCATTGGAAACTATTCCATCCACTGACAGCTCTAAGATCAGGGTGAAATTTATCTAGAACTAAATAAGGGTAGTCAATTAGCCACCTCGTTTTGCTGGCAGACCCCATCCTGTAGTATCTCACCTCTGTGCCCAACCTTGGCTAGCAGGTGGAGCAGGGGCAGCAGGATGGCGTAGTTGGGAGAGAGGCACCTGCCCGTCTTCACCAAGGCCGAGAGGAGAGCCTCACTGCCGCCTTTGGAGATCATGTAGTGGATCCGCCTGTCGGTGCCTGGAAGACACGCCCCCGACACCACCCGGTGAGATGCAGCCCAATCAGAGCTCTTATGTAGCACTGTGTGTACTGCGATTATGTACAGGATGAATCCGGCTCCTTGATTGGCTCAGTCCTCAGTCCACAGGGTCCACAGAAGTAGGGCATATTTATCTTTGTCTTGTAAATGATGAAGCAGGCAACGCCACAGGCTATTAGCTGTTGTCAGTGAAACACACTTTTCCTCGGTACCTGTACCTAGAGTACAATTCCGACTCAATTTAAAAAAAGAGTACAATTTAAGGCAGCAATTCCCTGTGTCTCAAACCTTGCTCGTCAGACTCATAACCATAGGGTGGTATGAGCTTGATCAGGTTAATGCTCAAACTTCTGAGGATGTGCTTCGCCAGTAATCCGATTGCCAACCACTTCTGATGGATTACGAGCTCTTGAAGAAGTGACATAATTTAAGGCAGCAATTCTGAGCCAGCGCAGCCACTGACCGAGAGCATAACACAGGCTGAACCTCGCTATGGAACCAGGAATATTGCAGGACACCAAATGTCACGAACTTGAACCCTTTATTTCCAAATTGCTGTGAAGACGGAGGGGCTGAACGTGGAAAAGGCCTGCCTCCTCTCTTTCCCTGCTTTCGGGTTCTGTACGGTGGGAACAGTTCATCAACTCGCTGTTCCAAAACGGAGTGTGCTGTACCGAAGGGAAAGGGACTCACCTGCTGACAGGAGCTCGTCCAGCACGTTCAGGATATTGAGGGCGCTCTCTGTGTCCCCCACATCCTGCAGGAAAATATAAAACGTCTTTCAGATATGCAATGCAATCTCCTTCAGCCGTTACACTGCCTGGGGACACCTGACATTGGGAATGACAAACCAGGGAGAAACAGAGTGAGCAGAACGAAAAAATAATACTGAAAGAAAGAAATGGAAATGAGAGCTATAACATAACAACAACAGTCTCAATTCCAGACTCCAGCTATAAATAAACAGCAACAGCGATGACAGCAGAAGAATGAAAAACTGAATCCCTATCTACCGACGTTCATCCCCGTCTTTGGCTCACTATTAATCACGAGCATTCGCGTGCTTATTCAAACCGTTTGGCAAGTCCAGCGATTATTGAGATGAACGGCGTCGAGGAAGGAAAAGACGCTCGTGTTTATTTTGAAAGTAAAGCGTGAGGACAAACGGGGATGGCGTTCCTGGCCCGCGTCTGTAAGAGAAATGGGATGACAAAAAAATACACACCGAGTTGTCCTTGTCAAAACTTAATTTGGCTGGATTTGCCTGCGGCTAATTTTAAGATCGGCGAGAGGCGCTGATGGATGAGAAAGCGGCTGGGAGCCTGAAACAGATCTGGGGACATGCGGGGGGGGGCCCAGCGTGTGCACCCCGGGGGCCCGCTTCGCCGAGCAATGTCCCCCGCGCCCGAGCGGGACTGTGAACGGGGGACGATGCTGTGACCCCTTCTTCGCGGTAACCGGGCACTGCTCCCTGTCCTCTCGGCCCGAAGACCCCCCGATCCTACCAGCTGTGGGGGCGGGGTTTTGCGTTTAAAAGCAGAAGCAGTTGACAGCCTGGCTATGGGGGGGAAGCCATCTAATCTTCCAAGAAACATGGGGGGGGGATTTCAGTTGGGGTAGCAGACGGAGCCCCAGGCCGACAGGCGGGAATGAGTGACCCTGTCGCTCACGTGCGGAGTGTGTCCCACGTTTACAGAAGTAGATGCAGCTCCTTGTCCCACGACAGCGTGGCTGAAGTGTAACATCGAAACCAGGGAGACTGACACGGGCGTCGGACTGGGCCGAGGGGGGCCGTTGAAGGGGAACTCCAGCCTTGTTTTTCTTTTATTTGCAGTAGCTGTCCTCCTGATTGAAATGAGCCAACACTATACCTGAAGTGACTGCAGAGATATGCCCCCCCGCCCAAAACTACTGCGCATGCTCCAGGAACCTGCTTTAACATGGACTACGTCCCAGTGGGTGCTTACAGCCTATGGGTATGCGTCAGACAACGCCAGTCACAGGTCTCCACGTCTACTGAATACAAACAGAGGGGCTGGGCATTACTAGATGGCCTGGAAATCTACGTTCAATTTTGAGGAGAAGAGGCAAGACTACTGAACATACCAAGTGACAATCTGTTAGCTCAGTCCACATTACCTTCACCTAGTATGACAGGTCAGGGGGTGACATGACATCTCCAAATTGAAATTATTCACCCCTAGTAGTTCTTCAAAAATGAGAAATGTTAGAGGTGTACCTCATTTTGCTGCCAGTATGTCCGAGCTGAAATAGCTTTGGCCAGCCATTAAGAGAGACTTAACAGTTGACAGTTACGCCTTTATCTGTTCGATGAGTTAAATATTTCACGGTGGAACTTCCCTTGAAGGCTGCCATTGTGCTACCATGAGGAGAGGTTATATAGAATATATAAGCATCTTTAAAATAAGAGGTGAGGGAGCAGGAAATGATCATCAGCAAGTTGGACATATTGGGAAGGCCTTACTTGGTTTTCAGGAAAAGGCTTATGGCCTTGCTTCCATGGTATGAAAGGCATATTTCACTTTCTTGGGTGTTTTTTTCTAATATATATCATTTCAGTTTTATAGTATGCGTTCCATTGGCCCTCACAGTGTTTGTGTGCAGTGAAGGACATTTGAGATGCTTAGAAGTCCCTGACATTCTGCCAGCTGCACAATGGCGCATATCAGTATCAGTATCATAAGGCCTTCAGGGCTTTGTGGTCAAAAGCAAGAAAAACATACTTCAAGTGACTCCACTGCAGCTTGTCCAGTGACGTTGTGTTCCCAGGGGCTATGTACGAGCAGACCCATTTTTTACGGTGTTCATTCACAATTATAAACATATAAAATCCGTTTTTTATATCATGCCGGTACTTCTTTCCTTTTCGGTTCTTCGCCGGCAGCATAAGCTCCTCACTCCCAAAGTAGTAATGTTGATATAGGAAGCTGCAGCACAATTACCTTCAGCAGAGGTTGCATGGCTATAGGAAATAGTTCCAAACAAACATAAGATTAAAAGCAATTTTTAAAAGAGTAATAGGGTCGTATACACGCATACAACCTCTAGAGGCATAATACCATTGCACTAGCTGCTTTGGCGCTACCTGAAGTATATTTTCTTTCTTTAGACCCTCAGCGTCCATCATTGTAAAACCTGGCAGGTCATCAAGAGTTTCAAAAAGTGGAATGTCCCTTTAACTATGACTATCAGCTGTGGTGATTAAGTTTAGTTTAGCCCAAAGATCCCAAATGAATGACTGGTCTGTTGGTGGATCTTCGCCATGGGAATGCTGAGCCTGGGACCAATGAAAGGAATCCTACTGTCATAGCTGAAGCATCTGGGCTGGGCAATGCAACAAAAGGAAGAGCGGACAGATGGACAGACAGAGATCAATGAGTGAGTGATGTCAGCATGTGCAGCTCCGTGCAGAGGACCCGGCATCTCTCAGGATGAGCTACGGCAGGAAGTGACATAACAAGGGTGCGGACAATCCCAGCGATACCTCATTCACTTTTTCCCCAAAAAAGCGTTTGAAAGACCAATTCTCCCATTTATTCATGGGAAGCGCTGACAAAGTTACTCTCGTGTGACAAGCTAATCCCAGACTGGCAGAAACAAACCCCTTCTTAATTTAACAGCTGTGACTCACTCCATCTGTCATCTGGGGCTCAGCCTTCCTCTCCCACCACACCCCTGACTGCAGCTCCAGAAGACCCAGGACCCAAACACGGTCAGACTGTGCGGCGATACCGCACCCTAACTAGCAGGCGCTGAAGTCTAGTTTTCTGACCGCACCCTCCCTCGCAGCTGTGTGAGTGGAGTTCGCCAGACGGCACGTTCATCGTGGAGACATTCTGACGTGGTCAGGTAGACGCTACAACCACACAATCAGCCAAACCTTTGGACAAAACGGAAACGTTTCTTCAGTTGCTCTAAAGAGACCGTCTCGGTAATCCGACACTATGTTTACATGATAGGCTTAAGAAACGGGGAAGAATAAGTATGGCGGAAATTAAGTGAGGGTATAAATGCCCATTGGGTACAGTACTGAGGAAGCTGGTGGTCCGCAGACTGCTGGTAAAGGCATTGTATCGTACCCTTGAGCACAGCTCCACATCTGAATCACTCCTGTAAATATCCTGCTGGATAAATTGAAACCGTAAAAAAGCGAGATCGATCTTCTTCGCCGTCTCCTTGAGACGAAAGAGAGTACTTCAACACTTTAATGTTTATGCAATCCATAAATGCTCTTAAGCAGTGCATTGAAGCACCCCACTCATCCAATTGTTCCCACTTTACATTTAAAATGCTGGTTATCAATAGTTTATTTAGCACCTATTTGCTTTACCCGTGCTAAGGCATGTAGCCAAAATGTTGGGAAATTGCTTTATAGCTGGTGGCAGTATATAAAATAATAAGAGAGAATTATTACCGAGGACGGCTATTCTGAATGCTTCCTTCTTTATTTCACATCTTCCTGTGAGTAATTCAGTTTATTGCTTTTTGAGTGTTCTGTTGCATTGTGACAGTTTTTTCAATATTGCTTGCTTTAAAGTATATAATTTCAGTGCGCAAAACAGACCGTACAGGTCAGTTTGCAATAGGAAAAACTGATTTCCCTGCAACTTTAAAATGAATTTTCTCCACTAGCATTTCTTGAAAAAGCCAGTGCTATTCCCAGGTAAAGTCAAAATGACTACTCATACTATTTTGTAAATCATTTTTGTAAAACTGTAATTTCATCTTTAGCACACAACCTCTTCTTTTATTACAGTTACAATGTATTTCAAAGATTGAGTAAAAATAATTACATTTAGTCTTCAGTATGTTAATCAAAGGTTGGTTCAATGGAAATGTTTTCATTTATTCTGTCGAGGATGTATATTTGTGTGCGTGTGTGCGTGCATACGTGCGCGCGTGTGTGTGTTTATTTAGGTTACATTGAGGCAACAGTAGCACTTCTAGAGACTAAACATTGGGCCATTTTTGATGCTAAGCTGTTAACTTCTTTTATTTTTAGTGGTTAAACATTGCCTTGTCTCATGCTTTCAAAGTCCAGTGTTAATGTCTGTTTTGTGGACAGAGACAAGAGTTATAATCACTGATGTCATGTTATTTTCTCCCCTTTATGTCTCTGCGTGGAAGTGTGAAGGCAAGCTGTCATGTCCCCTGCAACCAACACATCAAATTCAGCATGGAAATTTTACTTGAGATTATAAAATGGACGGTCACAACTGAACGATCAAAAATTAATGTAACTATAAAACAGAAATGCTATATTTTTCCACACATACTGTAGGACAGTAAAAACTAGACTAAAATTGGCCTGAAATGACTTTAATTGAAGAATCATCACCTCATCATCTCATCACTGTCAAACTACAACAACAACTGTCCATAGCCAGTACGGTGAAACAGATCTCTCTACAATGAGACTGAAAGTGCTGTGGTGCGCTGCTGCTCCAGCAGGAAGAATGAGCAGACTGAAAATGGTCTGTACTGCACTGCTCCAGCAGGAAGAATAAGGAGACTGAAAATGGTCTGTACTGCACTGCTCCAGCAGGTAGATTGAGCAGACTGAAAGTGGTCTGTACTGCGTTGCTCCAGCAGGTAGAATGAGGAGACTGAAAGTGGTCTGTACTGCGTTGCTCCAGCAGGTAGAATGAGGAGACTGAAAGTGGTCTGTACTGCTCTACTCTTGCAGGCAGAACGAGGAGACTGAAAGTGGTCTGTACTGCGTTGCTCCAGCAGGTAGAATGAGGAGACTGGAAGTGGTCTGTACTGCTCTGCTCCTGCAGGAAGAATGAGGAGACTGAAAGTGGTCTGTACTGCACTGCTCCAGCAGGAAGAATAAGGAGACTGAAAGTGGTCTGTACTGCACTGCTCCAGCAGGAAGAATGAGGAGACTGAAAGTGGTCTGTACTGCACTACTCCTGCAGGTAGAATGAGGAGACTGAAAGTGGTCTGTACTGCGCTGCTCCAGCAGGCAGAACGAGCAGACTGAAAGTGGTCTGTACTGCGCTGCTCCAGCAGGAAGAATAAGGAGACTGAAAGTGGTCTGTACTGTGCTGCTCCAGCAGGAAGAATGAGGAGACTGAAAGTGGTCTGTACTGCACTACTCCTGCAGGTAGAATGAGGAGACTGAAAGTGGTCTGTACTGCGTTGCTCCAGCAGGTAGAATGAGGAGACTGAAAGCGGTCTGTACTGCGCTGCTCCAGCAGGCAGAACGAGGCGCGTGCCTGCAGGGCGATGTCAGACACGGTGCACGCTGTGCAAGTGACCAGAGCCAGACTGGTTTCCAGGGTTACCCTGTGGATAATGGAAACTGAGTCTCTTCACGTCTTACTTTCACCTCGCCTTTCCTCTGCAATCTTACCAGCACAACGCTATCACACGCAGCCATGTCAGAGTGTACACAAGCACCTCAACACACGCACACACACGTACGCACACACACGCACGCACGCAGCACGCACACACACGCACGCACACAGCACAAGCACATGCAAACAGCACACACAGAGCCATGTCAGAGTGTACACAAGCACCTCAACACACGCACACACACGCACGCACGCAGCTCGCATGCACGCAGCACGCACACACACACGCACAAGCACATGCAAACAGCACACACACAGAGCCATGTTAGAGTGTACACAAGCACCTCAACACACGCACACACACGCACGCACGCAGCTCGCATGCACGCAGCACGCACACACACGCACACACGCACAAGCACATGCAAACAGCACACACACAGAGCCATGTTAGAGTGTACACAAGCACCTCAACGCATATGCAAGACCACGATCTCTCACACACACACACACGCACGCACACACACACGCACATGCGCACATGCACACGCACACGCACGAGCAAGCACATACATACACACACACACACACACGCCGGCTTTCAAAAACAAATATGCGTGAATGGATCCTCAGGGAAAACGAGAACCTACACATGACTCCGCAAATGCAGACATTCACACAGCCCTACCTGCAGCGTGGTCAGGAGCACCTCCAGTCCGCTGGCACCCGTGGTTGCCATGGTAGGCCGCACTCGCTCTGGAAACAGGAAGAGAGAGAGAGACACAATCGTCTTGAAGCAAGCTCGTCTTGAACAGACCGCTGGGCAGTGAATCAGCTGCACAGGCTCCCTCCCTCTCTTTCTCCTGGCTAATTTAAAAAGAGAGCAGTACAGAGACATAGAGGGCATGTCTTTGAGTGTGTGTGTGTGTTGGGGGGGAGGGGGCAAGGGGGGGACACGGGGGGGGGGGGGGGCGTACTGTGAAAACAGAAACCCAATCTCCAGATATAAATCCCCCTTCCCCGCTTGTATTTACACACCTAGATGAGCTCCCTATAAAAAGGGTCTGGCATGTTGACCCGCGGTGGGCTCCCTGCAGGAGGCTGACAGTGAGGGAGGGGTTGTAATGGGGGAAAGGGGGGGGGGGGGGTGAGTGACAGGATCATGGGGCACATGCGTGTGAGGCGTCTCGGCTTTCTGGCCGTCGGGGGGGGGGGGCCGTGTCTTTGACGCTTGGTGACGGGGAGGTGCGATGAACGGAATTAAAGCCAGAGAACCTGCTTCCTCCGATTGGCCAAGCAGGTGTGTACTGGGTGGGTGGGGGGGGGTGGGGGGGAGCAATCTGGTCAAACGCTTATCCGGAAGGTTTCCTTTCCAAACACCCGCTCGTCAACTTAAATCAGGCCCCGGTTCTGATTACGGAGCACACAGTCTTGACACTCGTGATGCCCATTTCTCAGGGCATCTCCTCGTGTTGCCTTTTACCGAAGGATAAAGTACCATATTGCTGTGTGAATGAATGGGGTATCTGTCAACGGTCGCTTGTGAATGCTGTGTTACGCTAGGCAGAGATAACTGCTAAGCCGGGCAGGCTGCAGGAATAGCAGCGAGCTCTGGCCCAGCGTTTAAACCGGTTCTTACCGCACACACGCACGGGAAAAAAACAAAAAAAAAAGAGAGAGATTACTCAGCTCAAGGTCCCCAAACGAGGGAGAGCATTCCGCCGCAGTTTCGGCTATAAGCGAGTGCGCTACCGCTGACAGGTAATGCAGCGCTGTGAGACAGGAGGCACGCGTGCATAGGGAGGCATGTAATGCTGGAAATGGGGGCAGGCGTGTTTCACAGACACATAGCGCTCGTGAAACCAAGGACACTTACGCATCGCAGTCACGTACCGCTCCATGGCAGGCCACACGCGTGTGTGTGGGGGGGGGGGGACGTGCAAGACGCACAAGGCTCACGAAACCAAGGACACGCGTGTATACGAGACACGCGATGCTTTAAATAAGCGTGCTCTCATCCAGAGGTTCTGCAGCCTAGGGTTGCCAGATTTAGAATTTGTCAAAAATGGACAACATGCACCGCTGTAAGCTTAATCACAACCCAGGGGGGAGAGGGGTTGGGTACAATGGGGACCAATTCGGTTTTTTTTTTTCCAATCAAATATTGCCCATGCGGAACCACAAACTGGACCTGTAGAAATAATTTGAAAGCTGGACATTCTAGTAAAAAAACTGGCCATCTGGCAACCCCAGCAGAAGTGCATTGTGTCGGCAGACAATGAGAGCAGACAGCAAGGAGCTTCGAGACACAGGAGACTCAGCATGACGGTAAGAAGCAGGCCAAGGACGACAAAGGGAATATAATCAATTTCCACATTTGTGTTTGGAAAATTGGGAGAATTTAGCCATTAGCGCTGTCCTGATTTAATGGGCGAATCTAACTGAAACGCATTAGAGCTCGGCTAAAGAGACAGTTTAATTTTTAATGGGAATGGTGTGCCGCTCCGCGCTATGAGTTGGTATAGAAGAATTGAATTAGGTTCTCCTCGCATTATGTTATGATTTGGGATAAAAGAATTGAATTAGGTCTCCTCGTGTTCTCCCCCCCGAACGTATTATCAGGGATTTCAGAAGCTATTTCTATTAATTTCAGGTTTCCCCTCTAAATTGTGCAGTTTTGTTCTTTTTTTTTCGGGTCCCGGTGAAAGCCACAGTGGAGCTACGATGCGCTACCAATCAAATGCCTGACAGAGCTGAGTGAGTGCTTCAAATCACCGAGGCATCAACAAAGCACAAAATGGATCCACCCAGTCTGTGTGAAGCGTGTGAAGACTCCCTACTCCTCAGGGTCTAAGCGTGACATGTCTGCACCGTGTGTTATTTTCATATAATCACATGACATGAAGAGCAGGAACCTTTTCTGAATACCCTTTAAACTTCCTGTTTAATGAAACAGCTGCCAAATATGAGGCTTGTCTATAAACACATGACAAAGATGGTGGTATATTTGTACGACATTATTATTTGCTGTGGAAAGAACATTTGGTTTAAAATCCACTGTGATTGAATAGAAGGCAGTAGAAAAAGGATATTGTGACAGTGCCTTACAAAAGACCATTTTTTTGTCAGCTATGTAATTCTTACAATTTAATTTTGCAGGTATGAAATTTGAACATGTTTAACTGTCCTTGAGTGAGAAGCAGTGTGTGGTCAGCCTTTTCCTCTAACTCTACTTTTAATATCATTTCATTTTTGCCACATCACATAAAAACGTAAATCATATACAGAGGACGGTTAATACAAGGAACGCTAAGGTAATGATCAGTAATGCACATCGGGTCAGGAATCCGCATGTCGCCATGGGAAAAGTGAGCCCTCGTCCTGACTTTGAACCGTGAGGCGCTGAGCCACGCTCTGTGAGGTGCGGACGGGATAGGTTACGGCCGGGGTTCGCGGTAAGGTGAAGCGTTCTCTTTTTTTTTTTTTTTTTGAAAGCCGAAACCGTGAAATGTTCCTCGGGTTTCCCCCCGCGGTAACAGAGGGTGCGGGAGACAGAATCTTGGCACCGGCTCCCGTGACGTGCGGAAACGGCGAGGGGGCGAACGTGATTCGGGACGAACGTGGGCCGCACGGTGCGAACTGACGCGCGTAAATGAGGAGCGAATGGATGTGAACTATGAGTGTGTGCGCGTGTGTATTTATACATACGCACACACACACACATGCATAAATATATGTATACATGTATTCATACACTGTGTGCTCAATAATATTTTTATACGCACACACACACACGCATGCATATATATACACACAGTGTCCTCCATAATATTTAGGACAAAAACATATTTAGATTTGTAATCAAACAATTTACATGTGGTTAAATTAAAGACCCTCAGCTTTTATTAAAGGTTATTTTATACATTTTGGTTTCACCATATAAATAGCCCCTCTATTTCAAAGCACCATAATGTTTGGGACAAATGGCTTTACAGATGTGTGTTCAGGTGCTTGCTTAGTGCAAGTATAAGACAGCGTTCAGTATCTAGTCTTGATTCTGGGATTTTGGATTGCCTTTGGAGTCTGTTATTGGCGTTTGTCAACATGAGGACCCGAGTTGTGCCAATGAAATCCCTGGAAGCTATGAGGCTGAGAAATAAGAAAAAAACAGCCAGGGACATAGGCCAAACTTAGGCTTACCAGAATCAACTGCTTGGAACATCATTAAGAAGAAAGAGAGCACTGGTTACTCAGTAATCAGAAAGCACCTGGTTGGCCAAGGAAGACCTCTAGAATTTATGACCAAAGAATTCTCCAAAACCAAAACACCAGACTGACAGATCAGAAATACTCTTCAGGAGGCAGGCGTGAATGTGTCAGTTATTACTGTGGGCAGAAGACTTCACAAACAGAACTGCGCTGGCTATACTGCAAGATGCAAACCACTAGTTAGCCGCAAAAACAACATGGCCAGGTTACAGTTTGCTAAGAAGAATCTAAGAGCCTGCAGAGTCCTGGAAAAAGGTCTTATGGACAGATGAACCCAAGATTGCCTTGTAAGAATGTATCAGAGTGATGGCAAAAGCAATGTGTGGTGGGGAGGCCCCCAAGTACCAGTGAAGGCACATCTTAATGCAGCAGCATACAATCTCATTCTAGACAATTCTGTGCTTCTCCAACAGTTTAGAGAAGGCCCTTTCCTGTTTCAGCATGACAGTGGCCCCAGGTATACAGCGAGGTTCATATTGAAATGGTTTTGCCAAGAACAGTGTGGAAGAACTCAACTGGCCTGCAGAAAGCCCTGACCTCAGCCCCATCCAACACCTTTGGGTTCAATTGGAAAGCCAACTGCGAGCCAGGCCTAATCGCCCAATCAGTGCCTGACCTCACTAATGCGCTTCTGGCTAAATGGAGGTTGTTAGAGCCTCAAAGGGTGGACCAACTCCATATCAATGGCCATGATTTTAGATGAGAGGCTGGATGAAAGGTGTCAACATATTTTGTATGTAGTGTATATATACAGACGGGTGACAAATTAAAGGAAAAACCTAAATAAATGAGTGGAGAAACATAACACATGTAGATGTTTCCTTACAGGTGTACTGCATGATACATTTAAGCAATTAACATCCCATCATGCTCTGTGGCATGTATAAAAATGCTGAGCAGGCCCAGCTGATCTCGATTTTGGATCAAGATGGCAAAAGGAAAAGATCCAAGTGACTTTGAAAGAGGGTTCATTATTGAGGCATGGATGGCAGGAGCTTCAGTCACAAAGAGTGCTAAACTGGCTAGTGTTTCAATGGGAACAGTGACTAAAGTGACATCTGCATTTAGATCTATGGGAAAGACAGTAAATAGGGTTGGAAATTGTAGAATCTATGCCAAAGTGCATTGAAGCTGTTCTAGTGGCTTGTGGTGGCTGAACACCTTACTAAGACATTTTGTGGTGGTGTTCCTTTAATCTGTCAGCTGTCTGTATGCATATTTATATATATGTATGCATTTAAAAACACACACATACCTGCACACACAGACATAAACACACACACACCTTCGAAAAGGTCAAAATTCTTTGGATTTCTTGATGTACAACGGTATGAGATTTAAATATCATAAATGTATGTTACTCATGAAAGTAATTGATACTGATACAATCTGATACTAATGCTGCACGCTTGGACATCTGAAAACACATACGGTTAGCATTTTGCTGAGATACCACACCATATGCGGATGTTTATTAATCGCAGGCAGTTGGAAAGACTGAACAGTGCGTGGTTGCAGGACCCGCCTTTCCGCGCGCGGCCCGCTCGTCGTTCGCCTCCCACCGAGAGCCGGGCGCAGAGTCCTATATTTAACGGAGCGCTTTGGGCGGGCCGGGCCGCGTCCGTGGAAACCCTACGATCGCGAGCGGCGATTGATCGGCCGCCAGGGTATTTTTATCCGCGAGATCAGTGAGGTGACGGAGGAGCAGCGGCGGTAAATAAAGGCCGATGACAGGCGGGCATCTCGAAATGCTGAGACGCGGCGGAACGGCGCTTCCACGGAGCGCGGGGGCGGGAGCGCCAGCGCAAGCCAGCCCGGGTGACCTCCGGCTTCCTCACCGGCAGGTCCCTTTCACTGGCCACCGCGGGCACGTGCATTACCGATATCAGAGGGGGGCACTCAACCGACGCTAGGCCAGCGACGAGGCTGCATCGTTCCTTTCTCTGCACCACGATTTCCCCCTTTCTTCACCCGATTTGGTACAGCCCGTTGGCCTTCACACCTGCCACAGGAGCACTGAAGCTGAAGCACCGGCACCCCCGAGCAAATTTATATTTATCTCTCATAAACAAAGCAGCCTACGGGCACCCGGCACACTGCTGGGGCGAGCTAATGCAGCGGTAGCCCCAGATAGGCAAGCTAGCATAAGCCCTACAGACTAGCCCTGGCGGGACAAAGCCACTTGTGGCCTGATACCGCAATACCTTGAGCTTGAACCTTCAGTGTCGAGAGCCTGACCTCTGCTCGTGGCTAACATCTTTGCTGGCATCTTTTTGGCTTTGTACTTTTTAAGCCAGAGGCCATGCCACCATGTTATTTTCTCAATGCACGATGGCTGGAGTTGTGCTGGGCTTGGATAACACTTTGTAGGGTGACCTCCAGGGGCAAACCAGTTCCTCTGAGGACACTGTTGACCTTCCTGGTTTATATAAAGCTTCATAAGAATATAGTACCGTATTTATGCAGTAATGGCCTTGTTATTAATACCTTAAAAGCCTCCATGTGATGCTGAACAGAGCTTATGAGGTCTGTCTGTATAATGTACCTCTGGGGCATGTGGCTGCCACTGCAGTCACAAATTATGGGGCAAATAAAAGCCTGAACAGAATAGGGAGCCTGCTTTCAGGAATTTCACACAACCCTGAAGCGGAACAGAAGGACGTAAGACTGGATCAGGAATAGTCGAGATTGCGGGCATCAGTGTGGCTTTGGCATAAAACACCCACTGTTCAGCATCCAGCTTTTTTTTTTTCCTTTCTCTCTCAAAAAAAACAAAAAAAAAATTCATACAGAACCGAAGCGTGTGAAGTGTAGCAGTTGGATGAAGGCCGCGTTAGCAACGGCAGGCAGCCTTCTGATAGCGGCGGGCGAGCGAGCGCCCCCCCCCTCCCCCTCCCCTTCCGGGCTTCGTCGTCACGGCGTCGCTTTACCCGACGTCTCGATTATAAGGTCAGCGCGGCGTTTCCGCGCACGCGGGTTTGCCCAGGCGCGGAATAAAAGTTAATGACTCGGGGCGCGGACCGGATTCCGGGTCGCGACCGTTTGTTCGAGCGACACGACGCGCGCGGGCTTCGATAGCGGATAATTAACGGCGCGGCGGTTATGACTTCTCATCAATGGACGGGGAACAGCCGGTGACAGCGTAATCTCTCCCGCCGGTCGTGTCCTCTGAATCTTAATAAACACCGGTTAGCATTGACAGCTCTATCGGAGTCTCTACTACAGTCTACAGTGCGCCTCAGGTCTCCAGGGAGCTCACAGCACCGTGGTACTGAATACTAAACCTAATGTTGTAAGACCTTACCAAGCCACTGAAGCATATTAGCCCAATGCTTTTTTTTTTAGGGCCAAACAAACTGATCAGGTATACCCTATAGCCTTTGGACAATCCAAAGACTTAGGCAGTCCCACGTCAGATGCTATAAAAAAAAAGTACAGGTTACTGCCTATTACAGGTAGATATTACACATATATACCTAAATTGCCCAAGTTTTGTTTGTGTTTAGAAATTAGTACATTTCTTATTCCTTAACAGGAAGGTTATCACCAGATCATTAATTGTATAAATGAAGGACAGTGGTGGGCAGTAATGATGGAATGGTGACACAGCAAAACTAGTTACAGTTGCTGCAGGAGTTCAGAGAGCAGTGCTTCAGACCAGTGTTGGTCTTTGGGAACACAGCGATGTATGAGAATTCCAGGGACAAGGGGGGGGGGATCCAACTGTCCTGCTTAGATGATCGAAAAGGCCCTTCTTCAAAAGCCCGACCAACGTGACCCGCTAACAAAGACAGTAGATCCAGCCTTCAGAACATCCAGAGATCCAAAGCAGGGGGTTCTTCCATGGCTTTGGGGTTTGGCTGCAGATCACGTGGGGTGTATTGTATCGAAAACCTGGCGGGGAAGCGAGCTCATCGTTAGTTACCACGCTCAAACACCAGAGGGCGGTGTGGCAGTCCATCGTCTTTTCTCCAGGCAGGAGGTTAGATGAAGATTTCCATCCGGGAAATCGCCAGCTCCTTCGACATATAGCACAGAGCTTTATTGGCTGTCATGGAAACGGATGCCACTGCTCGACAGATTTGTTAATATTTTTTTACAAAGCGTAAAGCTCGCAGGCGCATGGAATCGTTCTGCTGCATGACAATTTAATCTTTAAACTGTTATTCCGCAAACAACAAGTGTTTGGTGTTATTCACCTGAGATGCCATATTCTCTGTTTTTCTTTCTGTTGATTTCCCAGGCCTGCGCCGGGTCTATTACACAATGATTGCATTTTGCACACAGAAATTCTGGAATGGAATTTACTCATGAGATCGCAAAAGTTCTTCAGAGCTGCGTATCGGTTCGTTATAAGCAGTGTGTGTCGGACAGAGATCACTTCAAATCTCATTTCTGCCTCCTACAACTCAGGAAACATCATCGGAATCGTCTTAAAACCCTGTTCTGAACACAGAAAGACCCACTCTAAATATAGCTACGCCATCACTCCGAAATGCCAACAGGCAACTCCAGGCAAGAACAGCCTAACATAAAGACTGGGACACGTTATTGCCTACAAATTACTTTTCTTTTTTAAGCAAGCAGCATATTTTTAAACCGGTAACTTTATTAAATATCTAAAATGCATTTACGTAAAATAAGATGGAACTAAGAAAAATGGACAAGTTGGATATGAAGTCTTCTCAAACAACTCCTGCCAGACACCATTAAAAAAAAACTGGTCATGGAAAAGCAATACTTGTTTATAATTAAATTCAGTAATGTGACATGTCTTTCCGAGATGTCCCCGTCTATGGAAATGAAGTTTGAACAAAATGAACAGTAGTTCTTGAGGCACAGGGGGTGGCTGTGGGGGGGGTGTCCCAGACATGGCACAGCGGGCACTCTGTCCTGGAGGGGGGGGGGTTGCCCACCTGTACAACGTCAGCAGTGAAGGAGAGCATTTCCCCCCAGTGCATTGCGGTCAGTTCACATGGAGGTAAACACGAACGAAAGGAGCGGTTTGAGGGTCCGTCACTCCACACACACACATTCCTGACCTTTAAGCAGGAGGACGGGGGGGCGAGGGGTGGGGGGACGGGAGGGACGGGGGGTGCCTCAGGGGCTCAGGTTTGCTGGCTCCTGCTCACACCCGCCCTGCCCTGGAGGCTTAAGAGATAATGTATACCATCCCCCCCCCCCCCCCCCAGTCCCCCTGCCACTCCACCGCTCCCCATCCCCTCACACCCCTCCGCATGCCGCCTTAAAGAAGATAGCCTGCTAAATCCCCACTTGTCCTAGCTTGAGCCCCTGATGATAAGACGTGGGGCCGCCGAGCTAAAACGCGCCATGCTAATGCCGTTAACGCCCACACCAGCTGCATGCCGCAGGGACGGGGGAAACGGGAGCCTGCTCCCCACAAAAACAGGAAGTGATGTCATCTGGAAGCTCTAGGCACACCAGGGACAACCAAGAAGCATTACCCAGAGAACTTCATAGAGGAAAACTGACCTTTGGATACGTGGAACAGGGGTGGGAAAAAGGGTTTAATAAAAGAATACGAAAGGGCGGGCGGCGCTGGCTATTTTGACGTTGGGGGGAGCGGAGGGGTGGTGGGGTAATGTAAGGAGCCGTGACATGTTGGGCTCTGTTAGACGGTGCGGAATGGTGTGTGATCCATTGGTTGTAATTTTGGAGGTGAAATGAATGCTGCTGGAACGAGTGTCCTTAACTTGATGAAAGTTCCTGCTCTCATAAATATACTGTACAGGCGCCGAGGAATCTATGGAGGGCAGTTTGGCCAGGTGCTGAACAGTGCCTGGGGGGGGGGGGGGGGGGGTGGGGGGGGGGGGGGGGGATTAGTGTAGCAGGGAAACAAGCAGGACTTTCAGGGGGTCAGACACATGGGAAATCCTAACCAACAAAAACACTACTCCCCCTTTACCACACCTGTTACTCACACAACATACAACTGTCTCACATGTGTGAAAACAGCATGAATTAATCTCAACTGTAAAATCTCACCTTTGAGATTAAGTGGACATTAATCCCAACTGTAAAATCTCACCTGTAAGATTACAGCAGGCATTAATCCCAACTGTAAAATTTCACCTGTGAGATTAAGTGGACATTAATCCCAATTGTAAAATCTCACTTGTGAGATTACAGCAGGCATTAATCCCAAATGTAAAATCTCACCTTTGAGATAACAGCGGACATTAATCCCAACTGTAAAATCTCACCTGTGAGATTAAGTGGACATTAATCTCAACTGTAAAATCTCACTTTTGAGATAACAGCAGGCATTAATCCCAACTGTAAAACCTCACCTGTGTGAAAACAGCAGACCCTAATCTCCACTGGATGAATGGTGCATTTGTGGGGCAGACATTACAGTGGTCAAATTTGAAAACGCTCTGTATCTGGCCATTCGCGGATATGTGCACTGCTGTGTGTGGTAGTGCCAATGTCAAAAGCAGATTTAATCTCACGCACGAAGGTGTTCTTGACCGTTCTTGGCACAGGGGCACAGGGCACCGGGAACAGGGCACAGGGGCACAGGGCACGGGGAACAGGGCGCAAAATACCAGACATGACTATCCCTGACTTGTGCCTTATCGGACCTGTGTTCTGTAGTTGTTCCAATGACCTTTGGTATGCACACTTTTGTATGTTACACTTTTATTGGACTGTATGTAAGTGTTTGAATGAAATAAAAAAATCTATATGTCAATTTACTCTAACAACACAAAATGAGTGCAATTTTGTCCCAAATATGAATGTAGTACGTAAGTAAAATGGATCAATAAAAATCTTTAAGAATGAAAAGTCACATGTGCACACTCCAGACATATTCACATATAAAGCATGGTGATATAATGATATGTGCTCCAGGTAATCATCCTTATGCAATTCCTTCTTGGCTAAAATCCATTTATTCCTAATCCTGATTATGGACCATATCATGATGCTGTCTATGGACACAGGCAAGGGGAGGCATTTCAAACTGCAAGTCACAGGAAATATAATCATGCACACTGAGGTTCTCTTCCATCCCCAGAACAATTACTTATTAAAAAAGCTTTGAGCTTTTTTCCCTTTAAAACAGGGCAGTAGATGCAACAGTGTGGTTTTTCTGCTGGAATACTGAACCAGAACAGCACTCTGGTGGCCAAAGTCTATATTGCATCCAAGAAGACATTTTAACAGTATAAAACTTACTTCAGCATTTTAACATGAATGATATCAATTTCCACATATTAGCTGTGCATATATCTCCATGAAATAATGAAAGAATGTTGCTCAAAAAATATTCCCACATGTGATTTTCTTTCATTTTCAGTATCAACTTAAGTGTCTCTATATCATCAGTATACAATTATAACCATTATTTTGCATAGATGACTTGTTTTTAAGGTGTGCATCTTCATATTTTGGTTGCCCACGTAACCCTAACTAAAGGAAAGTTATTTGTATCACCAGAGAAGCAGGCATCTGAAAATGATGCCTCAGTAAAAGGAGGCCATTTTGGGTGATCATCGATCATTTATTTCAATTCAATAACTACGTGGTATCTGGAGCCCTAGTTTCAGTCTTTACAGATCGGTAAGGAATATGTATGTTAGAAATGAAAGCCCGGCAGTCTAGTCCACTTCCCATGGAATGACTCATCAGGCATTGGGCCTACCCGTGAAAGCTGATCACAGAACACAGTGCACCTCACCTGCGTGATTACAGACGACATGAATGTCACACGAGCGATCACAGCAGGAACTGTGGGCCAGCCAGAGGGCCCAGCCAGCGTCACCTCCCTTCAAAGAGAAGGTTCGGCGCTCAGACCGCACCGACTGGATTTCAATAAGCACTCATGTTCCGAGGGCACAGATTATCACAGATCACGGTAACCCCACACCCTGTCTAAATATAACTCAAGTGTATCCCCGCTTCCAGTGGGATACCACAAATCAAAAACAAGCGGATGACATTCCCTCTCTGAAGAGCGGATGGTACAAATACAATCTGGAAATTTACTCATTTGCAACTCCACCTACGGGTCATAAATATCCAAATGACCGTTAACAGATGATAAATAAAAAATATTTTAGGTGTGTGTGTGTGTGTGTGAGTGAGAGAGAAACGTGTGTGTTAGAGAGAGTGTGTGTATGCAGGTGGGTGCATGTGGGTGTATGCAGGTGCATGCATGCTTAAGACTGGCACCTTGTCTCTCCTCCTGTGCTGTGTGTATGCAGGTGGGTGCATGTGTGTGTGTATGCAGGTGCATGTGTGCTTAAGACTGGCACCTTGTTTCTCCCCAGCGCTGCAAATGACAGGGTGTGGTGGGGACAGGTCAGACGCACCCGGTTGACGAAAGGGCAGAGAACTTTATTACAGCGGGCGTTTCCAGTCCCCATGGCAACCACCAACAGCCAACCACAAACAGATAAACACCAAACAGGCTGCTTTGCCCTTGGTTACAAATTTCCATCTGCGTATGCGATTCCTTCGCAACCGAAAAGGCGAGCTGCTGTCCCTGCTTCCACCCAGAAAACGACACGGGAATGGAACCTTTCGGAACAGAAACGAGTTCCCCCCGCTCCGCTCTCTCCCCACCGCTGACTAAACAAAGCGTGTCACTGCGTCTTCGTGAAAAGATAGGTAATTACTGTTAAAGATAAGAAGCGGACGGAAAACTTTGACCTAATTATAAAATGCGACCTTTTACGTTCAAATAGTGACTGTCAAATGAGCCCCGACAAACTAGCTCTTCGTCCGCCGCTCTTAAAAAACAGAGATAGCACTCCAAGGTCAATCTTTAATCATATCTGCATGTAATTCTTTGTCCCTCGCCAAACATGCGGCGTCAGTTCTAATGAGAGGGAGGGGAGGAGGGTAATTTACCTATTGACTCCTGCATAAATGGCCTTAATGAGCAGGAGCGTGAGCGCACAATGGCCTCATTCGACGAGAAAATTGGACTAATCTGGAAGGAAATTGACCTGCTCCTGTTCCCGACCTGTTCCTCAGAAACTTTTCTGAAGACAGCTGAATTAAAACTCTTCATATTTCTTCACAAAAACGTCCTTTAAAATTGGGCTTTATTTTTTTCATTTTTTTGCCCCCTTTCCCTGCAGCTCTTAAAATATTGGTTGCTTTTAGTTTGGAGAGGTTTTTTGTTTTGCATCATTTTTCAAATATATCTACCGTAATATAACTGTAAACGTAATACTTCCATGGAATCATTATTACCCATAAGGACTTTCTTCAGGACCTTTAATAGCTTAAAGACAATGTCACAGGGCGCAGATGGTAGACTCTGTGATACCATAGCTTCCAAATGCTACTTGCTGCACGTATTGACTTTTTCAGCTGGATGCACCGAGTTAAACAGGGGAGAAACCAGCGCGTGCGTATCATTTAACTCTCGCACGCATTTGTCCTCATCTCCCAATAAACTATTTCATATCCAGTTTAAGCTTTATTGATCTCATTTTACATTTTACACAGAACGAAATGTTGTGAAAATACAAACATCGTAAGAGCTCAACACATATCGATCGACGACTTTAATATTTGGACTTCAGTGGGAAATGATCCTTTGGCCAGCCTTTTAACAAACTCGTACGGGTTCGTTCCTCCGGAAAATTGGCTCCTGCGGTCTCGTCTATTTTAACCCTGAATTTTTCCCCTTTGGCTTCTATTTTAGAACGTCCAATCAGATTCGTGGGCCAAGTTCCGTCGCCATCCGCTGTCGGTTCGAGAGAGCGCGTGCGTGCGTGCGCTTTCCTCACACGAGCGTTCCGCCAGCCGCCCCTCGCTTCGACCCTGCAATCCGCCAATCGGCATGGAAACGGGACAGAATGCACAAACATAAAAATGGTAACCGAGAGGGAGCTGTTATTGTTTTTGGATCCTGCGGCCGGCCGTTAAGTGTTTTCAGAAGGACGCCGTCCCCCGCGACCTTTTCCGCAAGCTTGTGACCCGCTGGCCTCAGGCCTGGCCTCCAGCGCGCCCAGTCAGTAAAAGCGTCAATCAAACGGCGCAATTAAATCTGGTCGGCTGGCCTGGCTGAGACGCAGACGAGCACTCAAAGTACTTACGAACCATCCCAGGCTTTTCGTTTTTAAAAAAGGCTGCTAGGCAAATATTTCAGCTTGTCTCTCACTTGCCCTCTATGATCTCTTACAAAAACACTAAAACAAGAGTGCGCAGTTCTACGGTTCTTGGAGAGAGGGTGTGAAAGGCTACAACCCTGCATTCTCGATGCCTGCTAAGGCTGCGTGTGGCATTTGCAAATACAAACTAATTCTAAGCGACTGAAGCCTGAAGTAAGACATCTTCTGTTCTTGTAACACGGAGACACAGGCACGCACAATCACAGGGTTCAAGCTGTATGACAGCTACTAAGAAATCTCAAATAATTATTTTGCATTTTCGTTCAAAAAGAAACAACGGCCTTGCAATAAATTATACCTCCATCAGTTGTTAAAGACCGGCAAGGAGAAAATTTAAACATTTAAACACAATGGGGTAAAAAAATAAATGAATAAACTATAAACATTTTAAAAAACAATGTCAACTGATTACAAGCCACCAGATGGTAAATTCCTCTTTTCAGCCTTGTGCCTATAATAAGGACTGTCACCTCGAGTATCCGTCGTAAAGAAACGCTGCAGTATTTCTTGGTATTGAGGAATGTCTCGGGGCAACTTCTTGGACAGCTACAGATACGTGACACTCTCCAAAGCTCTGAGACACGGACACAAAAACGTTATTTTGAGAAAGTGAAATATCTCACACCTTTGTGAGGATGTTTACGAGCTGTTTCTATCAGTGAATTAGCAGCTGCCCAAAATAACTCCGAAAGGCATCCGGCGGGGGGGGGGGGGGGCGGTAGCTGGAACACGCTTGACCTTGAACTTCTACCCAAAATCTTGAAATCTACTGCCAGCTTGAAGCCCGTCCCACCACGTGTGATCTCCCAAACAATGAGGCCAAAACCTTCATAAAGTCCAGTCTCTTCTCTGATCTGTTGAGACATGAAGGCAGGACACTTTTCGAAATCAGCTCATTTAAGGTTTTGCGAACCTTTGCTGTCCTTCAGTTGGCAAGCGGAAGAGCGGAGCGACTCTCCTCGTGCGCCTCTGAAGAGATCTGGAATCCGCCTTTCACCAACAAATAAAGCCAATAAATAACACCAGGAAACATCGCCATAGAACAACTACGGCCACGCGAATAATTTACTATTAATAAGGAAACGATTTGACCGTGGAGTGGAGTTACCCTGTGTCCCGTGGTCATGGTTAAATACTGTCATTCTGCTTCTGTACAGTTAAGCTTCCTAAAGCCCTGTCTGTCACAGACAATGAGTCAGGCTGACATTATTGGTCACAGTCCATGTCAACATGGAGCCTTTCCTTTTAAAAATGCAATTCCATTGACAAACGCGTTACCCCACGTCGCCGCCTGCCGCCGTCACTGCCCCCCCCCTCCCCAAGAATGCCCAATCGCCAACCACTGTGTCTTTCACAGAGAAAGCACAAACAAGCAGGCCCGCTCATTTCATTTCAAATCAGTCAATTCAGGATATAAACAATTTATTACTTGAAATTTATTACCAAAGAATGGGCATTTCTGAATACAAAAATTAAGTTTCAGTTCCTGTTCCATTACATTACGTTTATTTGGCAGACGCTTTTATCCGAAGCGACGTATTCCTGTCCTGAATTGACTGAATCACACCCCAAGCAACACCATAAAGTTCTAATCATTTGGACGTCCCTTGTAGTAGTACCTCCTTTTAAGTTTTGTGATCTTGAGATTAGCTAGCACATCCATGTACTCACAAGAATAATAGAATTGCTCTAAATTAGAATGTTATCAGTCGTTTTTTTTCATAAAACAGGAAAGACCACCCACTTTCTGGTGAGTGACAGTTCTCTTTGAAATCTCCTTGAAGAAAGTTGAGTTAGCAAGTCGGTGCTTTCGCTATGAAAGATCCGTAATAGTGCTGTCGCCTTTTTTTATTGTTTAGATCGTCAACTTGCACATAAACGTCACACACAAAGCAAGCACAACAACATCTCTCCTGTAGGCCCCCATTAACCCACCACTAGCAGCTTTGTTATCATCGAACATGAAGATACTGAAGAGGAGTCAGAGTGTGTTTATTTGTGCGCGATATGCGTTATATCTATATAATGGCACTTATGTATTATGAGCTCCAGGCTTGGTGTAGTTAGATGTTCAGAGGGCACACAATGTCATCGGCTGTCACAAGGCAGGTTCATAAATACCAAGCCCGGCCACACAAAGCATTTCCCAGTGACTCTCAACAGAAGCAGGTCGCCCTCTAAACCAATAGGCTTTTCAGCCTATACCAGTAATAGAAGAATTAGGCTTTGTGAATAAAATGGCGGAGCAACCAATCATTGTGTTGCCATGGAGAGTCTTTTTTTAAATTTTTTTTTATTTTTTAAATCAACCAGGAGAATGATTACCACTGCGTGAAAGCTTCACCCATTACACCCCTCCCCCCCCTCACTTCCCATCCCTCTCTCTCCATCACTCGCTCCCTTCCCTCCATCACTCCAACCCTCTCTTTGCTCCCCACCCCTAAGCCTCTCAGTACCTGGGCTTTCTCTACAGCTGCGACTCCCAGAAAGAACCCCACAGCCAGGGCCCCACGAACTCTGTGCCTCGCCATCGACGCTCAGCCATTTCCTGCCACTTCCTGCTGGTTTTACACGTGGGTTAGCCCCTCCCCCAGTCCACAGAGCTGTCTGTCACACAGACCACTCCCTCGCCTACCCACAGGCTGGACACAGGCTGCATAGCATTCCACACAAACGACTTCATTGCATCTGAATATCTCGAGTTCTTCGGTTCATTCGTTGAGAAAGCGGCAAAGAAAGCGTTAAACGTTTCCCCCCGACGGCCAAACGTTATCTGAGAGTGTGCGGCAGGCATGTAGCGGGGGATCAGATATGTAGTGTGATGTGACGGCCGAGCGGTTCTGCTAGCGGCATCAGGCCGCCGCGAGAGAGCCGATCTGCAGCAGGGCGTTACCAAGGAAACCCAAAATTCTTCACTTCTTAATAAATGATTGCTTACACACCCCTCCCGCCTTCCGCCTCCTTCTCTGCAAACACAGAGACCTTCCAGGAGGAAGAGCCTCCTTCAGCTCCCCCCCCCCTCCCCTCCCCTCACATATGTACCGGGTTCACTTGGGGGTATATTTTACCCGGGGGAGGGGGGGGGGGACGGGGGGCTGGTTTTTCAAAACAATATAATCGGTCTTCCTGGTGACATTTGATAATGGCGGGTTTGCGGCGGCGAGACCTCATATCTGGCGCGGGTCCAGCGCGAGCGAGCGAACGGCGAGGGGAAGATCTCAGCGCAGGACGGCAGGTCTTCGTTTTTTAATAAAAAGCCATTTTCAGACCAGACGTGCTTTTCCATATCTGGCTCAGAAAAAGCCGCTGTGACTCTACAGAGAGGATTTTCAGAGAGGAAAATGTAAACAGCGCGACATCTAGGCACACACATACACACACACACACACATACAGACAGATGCAGACACACGCACATACACATACAGACAGATGCACACACACGCACATACACATACAGACAGATGCAGACACACGCACATACACACACACACACACACACACACACACATACACACACACACACACACACACACACACGTACACATACAGACAGATGCAGACACACACACACACACACACAGAAAGACTGATGCAGACACACGCACACACACACACACACACGTACACATACAGACAGATGCAGACACACACACACACACACAGAAAGACTGATGCAGACACACGCACACACACACACACACACGTACACATACAGACAGATGCAGACACACACACACACACACACAGAAAGACTGATGCAGACACACGCACACACACACACACACACGTACACATACAGACAGATGCAGACACACACACACACACACAGAAAGACTGATGCAGACACACGCACATACACACAATAGCGAAGACTGTGAACGGTGATGAAATTATTTGAAACGGTGACAATCGTGTCAGTCGGTGAATAAAGGGGATTGAGGGGGAAACGAGGACAGTGCAGAACCGAGTCAGCAGCGCTCAACAGGAAGGAAGGGAAGGAGCCGGTGAGGAAACCCGTACAGAGCGCCTCCATAAAACACGACCGGACCACGGCGCAGCTTTTCCAGAAATAAACGCTAACGGGGAACCCAGCGGCTAACGGGGAACCCAGCGGCTAACGGGGAACCCAGCGGCTAACGGGGAACCCAGCGGCTAACGGGGAACCGAGCGGCTCGCTTCCCGCTGCCTCTCAGTCTCAGACACGTCGACGGAGGGAAGTCTCGCACGCGCAATTCTAGGCATGCCCGGCGTGCGTCCGCGCTTACCACCGCTGCCCGGGCGTCGGCCGCAGTCCTCCAGGGTCCCCGTCCACGTGAACCTGCCGCATTTGCCGTAGCCGAACATCGCTTCGCGCGCTCGGGGTTCCTTCGGAGTTTTATTAGCTTTTTACGCAGAAAAAAAATGTAGCGCGGAAAAAACAAAACAAACCGAAATAACTCAAAGCAAATGCTAGCAGTGTCTCTGACAGCCGCTGCTCTGCTCTCAGCGTGACGTCCCCCCCACCCCCCTCTCGGGTGCTTGTGTGGGGCCGCCGCCCACCTGGGCCTTTTTTAAGGGCCTCCTCTGCGCACCGTGCCCAATGGGACCGCGGCCCAAATGTCAGACAGTGACAAGGCTAAGTGAAGTCGCCGCGCTCACTGTGCTGCAGCTGGAGGGAGGGCGTGGGGGGGGGGGGGGGGGTGCTGGGTGAGAGTAAATCACGGCGGCGGTCCTAGTCGTCGTCTGCCCTCTGCGGGGGGTCTGGAATCTCAGTTGTCCGGGGAGGGGGGGGGGGGGCTCTCACTTTCTCCGGTTCCAAAATCTCCCATGAGGCCGCGGCGCGAGCGCCTTGTCCCCCTCCTCTGCCGGTCTGGCGTTCCCAGGAGAAATTAAACAGAGGCCGGGGAGCGCGGCAGCAAGCACTTCCTGTCAGACAGCAGGGTTACAACTGAACGCTTCCATCACCCACCCCCCCACCGCCAACACACCCACCCCCATCCCCACCCCCACCCCTAACCCCCACCACTCCTTCAAAGCAGCGCAACATGCGCGCGTTCAGCGGCGCGCTACGTGTGAGCGCAGGAGGCAGAGCGTCTGGTAAAGCGAGGGCGAGCCCGCTTGATAACCTCCCACGGTAGCCTGTCCACATTCCTCCACGGCGCGGTCACTTTCCCCCAGGGGAGCTACGCTATCGCGCGCCGCTTTCCTGCCCGTTTTAAACAGCGGGCATTTCTCACATCGCCGGGCAAAGGAGCTGCCGGTGACGACCCGGCGACGGACACATCCTGTCCCGGACCGGGGGGGAAAAAAAAACACACAAAAACAAAACGTAAACCTTTGCAGCGCTGCTCGGCAACCGGCCTCTCGCAAACGTCACCGTGCCCCCCCCCCCCCCCCCCCGCCTCTGCCGCGCTCTGGATGACTGGCATGCATTACATTACATTGCTGCCATTTAGCGGACGTGCACAACTTTTTTTCCCTTTCACGTAGCATCCATTTATACAGCTGGATATATACTGAAGCAATGCAGGTTAAGCACCTTGCTCAAGGGTAAAACGGCAGTGTCCTACCTGGAGAATTGAACCTGTGCCCTTTTAGGTCTGACCAGCTCCTTACCCCTTACACCGCACAGCCGCCCGTGCCAGAGCCAGCGGTCTGCGGAGCGCCTTCTCGGCGGCAGCGACGCGAGGAACTCCGAACCCGAGAAAAGGACGCCGCGCTCGGGCCGAGCGCATGCCGCGTGAAACCCGAGGGCGAGCGTCGCCGCGGTCCGGGGCTCGCTGTGAGACACGGCTGCGTTACACCAGCGCCAGGGGGCTGTAAATCTCCAGCGCCGGACTACAGGGCCAGTATTTACAGCCACTGGGCGCATCCTGACCTGTTAATTAGCAAGGCGCCCGCGGAAATAGCTAGAGCCGGAATGGACGTCGGGGCCCTTGACATCGACAACCAGGGAAACGGTCCCGCGATTACCGATGCGTCCTCGTTAAAAAACGAGGTTAACGTCTGGCGGCTCCGGGAGGAGATGATTTAACCTGAGGGGTTCGGCCCCCTGACCTCGTGCCCCCGCGCCTGCATCCGCACGGGCCTTAACACAAGCGCCCGTCACCCTGGGTGCAGCCCAGATCAGCAGAACGTGTGCACATCCGCTATAGAAGGTGGCGCCACCTGCTGGAGGTTCATTAACAGTGCGATTAGCTCCCTTGGCTGGGGATCTTCGATCTTCAGCCCAGTGAGCCAATCGCTTCTGTTGTCTTCTATGGTGCAGGCGGTGAGGGCCGCGGTTAAAACCCCGCCCCTTGCCACACGCCTCGTGCTCGCCAGTCTGGGCATGGGACCAGATCCCACAGCCTGCCCTCACCTCACTGGCACCCCCGTGTTTGATAACAGACCAGATGGCCCAGCCCGGAATAACCGAATTCGGCTCCCAAATAAGTGACAGTTGGTCCCAGCGGACTACAGAGAGTGTAACTTTCCCCGTAGAAAACAAACAAGGCATAAGCGATGAGGAATGGCTGCATAAACACGCTCTGAACAAATTCTCTGCGGTCTCATCGGGGTTTTCAGTAGTTTCTGCTGAGCCAATTTAGACCGGCGAGAGAGAGAGCGGCGAATTGAATATGCTCGTCGCCGCGGAAACTCGCATCCTCCCGGGGGCGCTATTCCGGCACGCGAGAACTCAAACGACCGGATTAGAACCCGGAGCCGCCCGACCCTAGTCTGACCCTCCCTCCGGGAGCAGGCCCCGCCCCCTCGCGCACTCCGTCTGCGACGACGACGAAGAAGGAAATGAAATAAATCTGCGAAACGACGTCGTCAAGGACGTCGCTCTCCGAAGGCTTTGTTTACGAGAGGCTCGGAACGCGGGGAGCGCGGTGATCCCGGGAGCGAGGGGTTCGAGTCCCGCCCGCCGCGTCCAGAAACGACCCGGTTCGGAGGCGCGGGCTACGCGGCAGAATCCATCTCCGCGCTCGTACAAAATATGACGTTTTACAAAACATAAAAACGTCCGTTTCGCTGCGCCTAAAAGCCCGCGGCAGCCGGACTCCATTACGCCACAAATTACGAATGCGGACAAAGAGATAATCATCACCGACTCCTCGGACCGGGAACGTTTAACATTTCCCAGAGGGCAATTCAAATAAATCCCAGGCGGCGCGGCGCCGCGCGTTCCGTCCCACATCAGTCATGTAGCGCCGCCCGTCAGGCGCGTCCTCAGCTCACACCGGGAGAGCCGTTACGCACGGGCATAAATCGCCGGCGACCTCAAAGGCGAACCTCGTTTTCGGGAAAACTGCGGACGCGGTCTCAGCAGCCGGGGAGCGCCACGGTGGAGAACGACATCGTTTCTGTCACCGACACTGGCGGTACGGCGACCTCTAAAATGAATCGCTAACCGCGCTCGTTTATGAAAAGAAATTCCTCGTGAAATTGCGAAAAGGACCCCCGAAAAGCCACGTTTGTCAGCCGGGCAAGGACGCGGGCGCGTAAACAGCGGGTCCCTCGTTCGGGCGATGAATAACGAAGATAGTGCAGCGGGAGTGTAAACCTGAGAGAAATTGCCCTGTCAATTTGCCTGATCTGTGCAAAGGATAACACAGAGGCCCCGCTGTAGGTGTGCTTGTTTCTTCAATCAGCAACATGCAGAAATGGATTATGGGAGACGTAGGCACTGCCAATCTGCCCTGCCCGGCGGGTTAGCCCGGGACACAATCAAAACCTTCAAGTCATTGTCAGGTGTTATTCAGTCAAAGAACTCTCTCCGGATTAAGTCACAGGCATTCTGCAACAATGTGACTTTACCCACTGTTTCTTTAAGATTACAGGATTATTTGGTCACCTTGGATTTAATGCAAGGTGCTTTATTTGTACTGTGGCAGATTTTGATAGCATCCTGGGGTTAATCTTTCAAAACACAGATGTGCTTTTTACTTCGCTTTAAAAACTTCACATACATTTTGACCAAGCTGTCCCAAGCTGAAATGTTATTTTCAAAGTTATCAGTATATAGTCGGGTTGGTGATCTGATTGCTTTACACGCTAATTTGAATACAAAATGGCAGATCGTTTTGAATTCAAAAGACTACCGGCAAGGTTTCCTTAAAGAATTCTGACCTCAAAAAAAAGGTCAAACAAGCCAGGATATTTAAAAAAAAATACAAATCAAAAACATAATGGCATGAAAGGGCCAGCGGCAGCACAACAACAGAAAATGCTGCAGGATACTGCAGGACGGTTCATGGCAGATCACCACCACAGAAGAAGAAGGGACAGATAGAGAGATGCCTGCCTTTCAACACCGCCTCACGCTACCCTCTCGTTGACCGAATCGGTCGGCATTCCTGCCCTTTTGCATCGCTGACCGACGAACCCTTCTCCACCCGAAACCCGAGCTCGGGGGCGGGGCATGGCCAGGGCCCTCCTCGCATTAATTTTTACCACCTCCCCCCCCCCTGTCAATCATCCTCCTGCGGCTGTAACATGAGTGAGGGGCTCCGAGCTTGGCGGGACGGGGGCGGCTGAATTGGGCTTTTCCATGAGACGTGAAGAGAGAGGCCTGCAACCTGACCTCCTCGGCCCGACGGGGTCCCTCTGCCCCAAAAAAACACCTCCCGAAACACCGCCGACACCCCCCTCCTTCCCCCCCTGACAGGCCCCCCCCCCCCCTTGCAGATTCTGACGCCTCCTGAAGCCGTATAATTCCACCACCGGCTCTGGCGAGACGCGTCGGGAACCGTTCCCGTGGCGACGAGCGACACCTGTTTCTCGTGGAGGGCTTCCACCCTGCCGGGTGAGACGACCTCGCAGTCTCGGAGCACGGGCGGGGGGGGGGGGGGGGGAGGAGGGCGGGGGAGAGATTAAGGGCGTGCGGGGATAAAAGGGTCGGGCTCTGGGGATAAAAGGGTCCGGCTCTGGGGCTCGTCCTGACCCAAAACCTGCTCTTCAGACCCCCCCCGTTTCCTCAGAGTCACCCCCTCATTCCCCTGGTGAACAGGGGGGGTGTACCTGTGTAAGAGGTCCTCCATCAGCCTTCATAGCGAGGCTATGTGAGCTGCATGAGATGCATCTACTACAGTATGTTCTTGGCCCCATGTATTGTACTGGAAGGTGACTCATTATGTTAGTGTGTGTTTTTTGTTGCGTTTGAGGTGAGGGCCACTCGACTATCCAACATCGGCTGCACAATAAATGTTGCATTGCAATAATGTAAGACCTACAGAGCTATAACCGAGATTAGCTTTATTAAAAGATCATTTACGGTTAATTTTTTTCCCTGCACATAACGTGTGGATCAAAGCCTGTAAAAGCCTGCTTCTTCCTCTGGGCACATTCATAATTCAGGGCACAGTTTACACCTCTCTCAAGTAATCATTAGGACCGAGACCCCCCCGAATCATGGTTTTAACTGGCTCTGCGGGCGGAGGGTGAAAGCGCAGGTGAGAGGCGCGGCTCGCTGGCGTCCCTCGGGGAGCAAATCCTCATTCAGGACGTCTCCGAACACCCACATTAAAATATAAGCAGGGTCACTCAAACGCGCGATATTTATGAGGGCCGGGGGCAGAGGCTCAGGATGCACGGAGAAAACATATTTTCCCGATGCTTTGAAAGCGTGCGGTCTGCCCGTGTGCTATAGGAGACTCCCGTCCGCTAAGACACAAACCGACAGAGATGGAAGATTGAACCTGGCACAACACACTATGCTTCGAAAGAACGGCGACTGAGGAGGCAACGTTACTTGGATCCAGTGATTCAATCTGAACGGAACACGTTCAAACCTCACAATCTGTCACTCAGAAATCAAATGGGCACCTGGTGTCCTTTTTCTGTGCCTTGATATGGTATGATATTCTGTGTAACAGCCAACGGTACAATGGCAGTCCCCCACCTGTTTCACAGCAGTTCCCCAGACCATTACACCACACAAATGACAAGTCCTGTCAGAAACCTTGGGGAAATGTAAAAGTGGCCTTTTACCTCCATCTTGTGGTCATTTCTCCTTCATAAAACAATGGAGCAGTGACCTGACTGTACTATGTGCCAGACAATACATTTTCAGACATTTTAAACAGGAAAGCAAAACCCAGATAGGTTACTGTCGCAAATGTGGTTCTACAACCCTTTCTTATGTCACATAAGGTGATACGCTATTCTAGAGCCCATTAAATAGCTCTTTAAGTTGAAGTCCCCGATCAGTGACAATCATGCTTCCAAGAGGAGTTAATCAAAAACACGTTTTTGAGTGGAGGTGGTCTTAAAGCAAAAATCTTTTTTAATATAAAAATAAGCATTTAGTGTCCCTTTAAGAGAAAGCCCTTTGAATTTGAATAAAAATGCAAAATCGAAAACGGTCAGTTTCTAGCTAGCTTGCTAAACATGAGCAAATTAAACAGAATTCACTTCTAGGGTTTTTATTTATGTAGCCTATTTTGTTTTGACCAGAACGCCAAAACATTAGGCCTACTTGCAGCTTATTCCATCCTGCTAACCCCGCAATTTCATCTCACTTCTGTTACAGATGTCATAATAAAATTATGAAAGGCATACATTTATTGTGACATTATGGTAGGTTGGCATATTATAGCAAAAATAGTCATTTTTATCAAAACGCAAGTGAATTCGTGTAAACTGCAGTTTTTGAAATGTTCGGCGCTCCGAAGACGCCGCATTCCATTTGACAGCTGCAGAGGAACATCGCCGCAAGTGGTTAATACAGTCAACAGATGGATTGGCAGTCTATGGAATTTTGGAACCTGGAATTTCCATTGGAAGAGCTGCACAAGGAGGGCAGGGTCCAGGGCCAGGATACCGTGCCTTAGGGTTTCAGATACCAAATATTAAAGACAACAATCTAGACAGAGATACCAGACAAGACGCTCCAAGGCGCTGTCACAGACATAGTAAATAGTTTTATGTGGGGGAAAAATTAAACTGGCCCGAAATAAAACCACATAATTACAAAAGTAGGCTACATAAATATTGAAATAACCCATGTCGGAATTCTCTGAGGACCTGAGATGCCTGAATATAATTTTAGCAGTATCATTGTCGAGATCCCGGAGGATTGAGTCTCAGATCGCCTGTCATCAAGTGCCAGTCGCGTTATTTACTTGGACCTGTGAGGCCGGAGGTGCAACGTGAGGACGATCGCTCAGGCGCGAGTGATGCGGTCTGGGCGCCGCGCCTTACTCGGACTCGAGCGGCCGCTGGGTTCGCGTGGGTTTCAGCGTCGCCCCCGGAAAAAAAAAGTGAGCCGCACAGCGCGCCGCCGAGGGAAGCCAATTCAATCTGCTTTATATAATCCATTCTTCTAACGGCTCGGAACTGCTCCCTCCCACCCACCCTACCCCCCGCAAAGTTAACAAATATCAAATTATAGGATGTTTATTTGTCTCTGCGTGATCGCGGCCAAGATTAACGATTCAATTCTTCACTCTGTCATCCCAGTTCCGCGGGGTGTTTCTCTGTTGGTATAACAGCAGGATAGCCGGCCGTCAGCTCTTGAACCTACACAGCTAGCCTTTTCTGTTTCAAATCATGAGCACCACAGAGAATGCGTGAGGTATACCCTTACAATGCATTGCAACGTGCATGCTAGCACCTATTCACGTGATGAGAGACATTTACAGGCCTATAAAGAGTATGTAAAGCATGAGCTCATATCAAATTCAGCCGTTATAATGAAATGTCGACTATCTAAGCTTACTGTACTAAAAGCTTGACCAGGCTAACATTCAAACCAGTGGTGAGTTCCTACTTCTGATGAATCGTGGTGTTTTGTAGGTGGGGTTGGTAATTCAAGCAAACTCAGCCTTTTACTTGTTCTATCCCAGTGAACGTTTTTTGCAGTGAAAAGATGACAAAATGCTGTCTAGGTGTTCAGTGGAAAACCTGGCAACATTTTTGAAACGCTAAAGTTTGATAGCCAGCTAGGGCATAGTCAGGCTATATCCATGTAACACCTGAGCTATATTAGGGTTAACCTAGTCTGTAGCAGAAAGCCTCTCAACCTAGAGTTCCACCTTTCCAGATGTGTCGATTCCAGCTTTTGCTCACGGAGATAATGCTGGCTAAAACACACAAAAACAAACCATGTGGAATATCAGTTCTAAAAAACTGCAGGTTCCCTTTCCAGGCGCTGTAGAGAGGGGTTGAGTCTATGGTGCAGCATTTAAGCGAGTTCAGGAGTGAGGCCCTCTTGTGTTTAGATCAGGGGTGCACAACAAGGGCCAATCCATTTCAGGATTTTGTGCGGACGTTCGCCAACATTTATTCAATTAGCCCAATCGTATCTTGATCTGACATGTGTATGAGCACCAGCTACAGCCGCAGACTGCAAGTGTATCCTAGAGATTGTACTGTGCTCAAGTACAGGAATGAAGCAGTGTAGTTTATAGAGCTGTAGGAAATGGTAATCGGTTAGAACAAAAACCAGCACACAGATCGGCCCTCCAGGACCGGAGTTGTGCACGCCTGGTTTAGATTGTGCTGACCACTGACGGGTTCAGTAGACATAAAGATGAATAACGAGGGAATTCTGACAGACCCTAAAAGAGTGTTTTACCGTAAAACCTGACTTTGCAGAAGCCTGCCTCTCCAAACCTTCCACCGCACGCTCACTCTGCCCCCACAGCTGGCACAGAACGGCTGACAGTCAAATCCGGCTCCGCCTCAGGTTTTTATTTCGGTTTTTTTTTTTTCGGTCACGGTTTTAAGCTCTTTGCCGGCCCTGATTACGGCGCAGCGTTTGGCTATTTGGCCGTGGGCATATACATTTTCGACGTTTGTTGGGTGGCAAAAATGGTATATTGCTCTACCAACATTGTGTTGGATTAAGTTACATTTGATAAGATATGATGCACAGATGGCAACTTTTTAGAGCATCGAGAATAAACTTTATCGCGGGAGAAGGCCCTTGGCAGGCAAAAATGCAGAAGCCGCAGTCTCTCCGACAAACTTTTTTTTTTTTGCCAGACTTCGCGAAGGTAATTTTATGGTTCATCGGCTTTGGCTTCTGATGGATCTGGAGGCGTTTCGTATTTGTTGGCACTGAGGACCCTTACGGGAGAGTAGACTCTCGTGAGAAACCCTTTGCTGTGCGTTGTCGACAGAATCGACTGAAGCGTCAGTGAACATCTACATCAGCAGCGGCGGTCGGTGATGTGCTTGTGCTTGAAAGAAATGATTAACTGCGAACAAGTGCAATATTAGTTTTTTTTTTATTATTGTTAACTGCCCATTATTGACTCGCCCAGTCTGATTTTTAGAATATAAAAGGGACGCAACTTTCTGTATTAAAAATCCTTTTTTTAAATCAAGGAAGACGAGACAAAACACGATTGCAGCAAACATTCTTTCTTCACACTCCTGTCCAAGAATTTCAGCATTTTTTCCCTGTTTAATTATTCAGCAGCTTAATCAATGTCTGTCTGTGTCTGTTTGTCTCTGCTGCTCACTGTCAGTCTGCCTCTCTCTCTCTCTCTCTCTCTCTCTCTCTCTCTCTCCCTCCCTCCCTCCCTCCCTCCCTCCCTCCCTCCCTCCCTCCCTCCCTCCCTCCCTCCCTCTCTCCCTCCCTCCCTCCCTCTCTCTCTCTCTCTCTCTCTCTCTCTCTCTCTCTCTCTCTCTCTCTCTCTCTCTCTCTCTCTCTCTCTCTCTCTCTCTCTCTCTCTCTCTCTCTCTCTCTCTCTCTCTCTCCCTCCCTCCCTCTCTCCCTCCCTCTCTCCCTCCCTCCCTCCCTCCCTCCCTCCCTCTCTCTCTCTCTCTCTCTCTCTCTCTCTCTCTCTCTCTCTCTCTCTCTCTCTCTCTCTCTCTCTCTCTCTCTCTCTCTCTCTCTCTCTCTCCCTCCCTCCCTCCCTCCCTCCCTCCCTCCCTCCCTCCCTCCCTCCCTCCCTCTCCCTCTCTCTCTCTCTCCCTCCCTCCCTCCCTCCCTCCCCTCCCTCCCTCCCTCCCTCCCTCCCTCCCTCCCTCCCTACAGGAGTAACCGGATAATGCGAGCCTCAGCAGATGGCAGGGAGACGGAGCGCGAGCCTGCGTATGAACTGCGGCATTGTGGGGGACTTCTGGAGCCAAGGCAGCCCGGTCCCCCCGGGCTCCCAGCCCCCGTGCGTTCTCACCTCCGCCAGCGCCACAGTAATTAAGCAACATAATTAAACTTATTTTAACGGTCGATGCGGCCCACACAAACTCACTTAATCTGCACTTTACCGCATTACAGAAATGTAGTGATTCGATTAATGGGCCAGCACAGCTGATAATGAACGGTGCCTGCAGGCAGACCATTAAATTTCAATTATCCGCACGCAGGTTAAGATCGCAGAGAAATCTGTCCGCCACGTCTCCACGTGACACTTCCAGCTCTCTGGCCAACATCCCATAAACCAGGGAAATCTTAGGGGAATAAAATGTGGAAATGTTAAGATAGGAGTTTTGTTTTATCTGCTTTGACGCAGGTGATGATATACAGGTGGGAAATATCATTCTATTTGCACCGTGCTTCACGTTGACTGTTACACTGCAAAATCACCTTTATTCGGCAGCGCTGCGGTCAGTCAATGCAGAACATTTTCTACTTTTCATTTTGCCTCCTTTGTGCTGTCAGGGTGTTAAACTCAGAGCCAGAGTCACGTCCTTTCCTCCCCACCCGTTCCCAGGGGTGTGAGAGCGAAGCTGCCGTGTTTCCCCCTGGGACCGGACAGGCCTCGTGTTACCCGCCAGGGCGAGCGTCGGAGTCGGAAACCAGAAACGCGGCGCGTCCGCAGGCAGCAGCGCGACACCGCCGGCGGACTGGCAGGGTGACGGGCGGTTTTTTTACAGATCTGTGTTAATAATCGCTCCGGTGCCGGATCAGGCTGTTCCCGACACGTTCGGTTTGGGGTGATGGCTGTCAGGTGGCTACGTGTGCGACAGCAAACCCGGGGGGCAGCTGAGCTGGCGTTTAGCTTTCTGTTAGCGTGGCTCATGAAAGAGGTCTCTCTCTCTATCTCTCTCTATCTCTCTCTCTCTCTCTCTCTCTGCATCTCTGGCCTAAACTTACCCCGCCCCGCTCAGAGAGCAGAGGAGCGGTGTAACGCCCCTGTGAACGCCGGAGAACCCGTCTGGACGCCTCTACAGTCCCGAAGTCTGTGTGCACGTGTGTGTGTGTGTGTGTGTGTGTGTGTGTATGTGCATATGTATGTATATTTACTGTGCAGCTGAGTGATGACGTGAGGAAGAGGAGGATGTAGAGTTCTATCTGTTGTTCTCTGGAAGCACCCAGACGCACCGTGAGAACCAGCCATGTTACCCTGCAGGCTGTTTGCCCTGGTGAGCCCCACCCCACACCTGCCCCAGCCCACGTGTGTGTGCACGCATGTGTGTGTGTGTGTGTGTGTATGTGTGTATGCGTGTGTGTGTGCATGCTTGCGCGAGTGTGTTTGTGTGTGTGTGTGTGTGTGTAGGGGGTAGAGTACGTGCGCGTGTGTGTGCATGCGTGCGTGTGCATGAGTGTGTGTGTGTGTGTGTGTGTGTGTGTGTAGGGGGTAGAGTACGTGCGTGTGTGTGCGTGCGTGCGCACGAGTGTGTGTGTGTGTGCGTGCGTGCGTGTAGGGGTTAGAGTGGAGCATGGGTTCTGCAACTCTCATTTGTAATGGGCTCATTTTCTCATTTGTTTCTTCGTGTAATGAGAATCAATCCACCCCTGGCAGATTGCTTCTATAATCACATCACATGCACGCCTCTAGGGGGGGAAATATGCCTATACAATACACACACACCACGGCTAGAATATATGCTTCTGTAATCAGGCGTGTTTCTGGGAGTTTTATCTCTTCGCACGTGACTCTTTTGTATACACATCCAGCATGATGTTTGGAAATTGGTTTTGAGCTAAATGAAGAGTGTTCCCAACTGGAGGCAAAATTACAGGGGAGTCTTTCAAACAAGCTCCCGCAGCCTCAAATGCACATCCAATGTGCCCCTTCAAAAACGTTTGGTAATCACCCAGATATAATTAGATTCTGGGTTTATGGCTGGGAAAAATAGCCTTAATGATGCATCCAAGGATGTGTGAATTAGTCAAGAGTTCTTGTGGCGTTTGTGTCCCTCTGTCAGGCTTCGTGATAGAAGTGCTGGCAAGTCTTAGTGAAACTTAAACCTCTTCTGCCCCCTGGTGAGTTTACGTTGATACTACAATAATTTGTTGAGCTTGTCAGAGAGGTCCATCTTGCACTAATGTCTTTTTTTCCTGTAGCTTGCTTCTTGAAATTTACATTAGCTTCCACTGAAGGTCTTAAGCTTTCAATTCATTGCTAAGCTTTTTTTTTTTCCCTTTATGTTTTTACAGAATGGCAGTTATTGATCAGCCATTTCATGGTTTAATGCACTTCATAATAATGAAAGAAAATTCATTAACCGCATGTCCACGAGCCAAGGCATTTCTGCCATTCTTAATTACGAATAATAACTATTTATTGCGGGGCATAACATTTGATGCGTCTCGATTCATACGTAGTAAACCATAATTGAGCGTGGCCAAACTGTGCTTTATTATTGCCTGGCTAAATATCCTCCCAATTATTAAATGCCCTTCCCCATTACGGAGAGGGCGAACAAATGTATTTCCGTGTTTGTTTTGGACAGTGTTGTCCTGAGCGACTTTGGCAGATACATTCAGATTCAAGCTGACGGGGATCATAAGCAGCTTTTAATGAGACCAATCCTAGCGGTAATGAACGGAGAAACCAAATCACCTCTGGCGCAGGAAAGCGGCTCTAAAATTGAATATCTCCCCTCAGTCATATCAGAGTCCCCCCCACCCCCCCACCCCCATCCCCATCCCAGGACACAGTTACAAAATGTCTGCCATTACGGAGTGGGATTAAAACGTAGGTAGTATGACCACTGTGAATATCACCAGAGTTGCTAGCTTGCTAAGGGTTAAACCGTACAGTATGGGTGTCCTGTTTTCGGTAACGTTCACAAATTTCTCATTTTATGGTGTGAATGATGTTTACAGAGGGGGTGAAAAAAAAGAAAAAAGATGAACAAAGTGAGTATTGTGGGGGGAAAGTGTCACCCCATTAAGTCCTTTTGTCTGCCTGTTTTTTATGTTCTGCCACTCTCTTCCCTTGAAATTCATATTAATCTCTGTGACCATCATTAAAAGTCAATTTGCTCCGCTGAAAAGACAGACCTCTTAATTCATCACTGATCTAATGGATTAACCTTATGCCTGACTGTTCCACTCTGACAACCTCCACAGAATTACCCAATAAACCAATAAAGACACCGTCACTGCTTTATCAGAATAAAAGTGCCGACAACTACAAGTGTGATCCGCCCCTGTTTCCACACAGCTTACATGGTAAATAATTAACCATTGGCTGTGTATTCAAGGATGGGGAGTAATTGATAGTACATATTTAAAACATGTATTTGCCTATATGTACTTCATATATAACATGGGCTGCTTACATGTTTGTCTGATTTATCCATCCAAGCTACCTGTAGAGCAACCAACACCACCATAATTTTGATTGTAGTTAATAGATAAGTTTGACTGAGTGTTATTCTGTGTCTTGCGACAAAATTACATACATACATACATACATATATACATACGTACCTTATTTACATACATACATACAAAATGTTTCCCATCCCTTTGTTGCTTGCATGCAGATACTACAGGGGGGCCATCCCTGACCTCAGCTTGTTCAGACATTTGTGTATTTCCTTTTATATGTTTAGTGGTCCTTTTAATTGCAGCCGTGTCACACCTCGCTTGCTGCTCTTCCGTCAGGATGCATTGCATTACGCTCACTTTGCAGACGTTCTTATCTAGGATGACGTATAATGTCCTCACCTGCATGCCACGTTGGTCCAGCGGCTCTCTCCTCTCCTGCCACTCTGTCCGGACCTGGCGTTCCCTGGAGGACAGACATTCAGTCAACGGAGCTCAGGAGTTAAGATGTAAAAACGACATGGCTTACTGTTTAAGCAATGCTGTTAATGGCTGAGCCCCCCCCCCCCCCCCCCCAAAAGAAAACCTCTATACTCCTATTACCCTCAACCAGCCTTCGGTAAGTTAAGGTGAGGTTGTCCTCATCTTGCCTTTCGACACTGAAAATGTCAGCTATCACTTACCCTAGGGGAAAATGCACATCTTGATACATGACTAGGATTTTAAACATTCAGTAGTGTACATCTTGGGCCTTTTGATCGACTTGCTGACAGTGCAACTGTACAGAAAAAAATGAATATAATTTTTTTGCACTTTTATTCTTTTATCACTAGATGGCACTATATATCAGCAAAAGTAACATTCTGGGGAATTTGCATTTCTCAAATACAGCTAAGCATTTAAAACATTTGTGAAAATATGATACAGGCCTACGAACAACAGAATTAATTGACCATCAAATAACCTATATCCATCTTATATTTCCCGCTTGAAATTGGGTATTTCAATTTTTTATACACCACTGTAGCAAATAATAACGTGTGAACACTGATTTTTTTTTTTTTAATAGTCTTTTCATTGATAGTAACCAATGAAAAAAGTCGTAAAATCGGATATGAAATTCCACTGCAAAATTTTATCAGTTCTCTTGGGTTTTCGTCGCTCATCAAATTTATCCCGCCCTGCTCATTGTAATGTTTCACACTGATTGGTCACTTTAGTTTAGGTAACGCCCCAAAATCAGGAATACATTTCCCTATTGGGTACAACATACATATTTGCATTATCGTGGTACACTCGATAGGACAGGAAATGCGCCAATCACTGTCAATTGCTTTCGTGCCCAGATTTGCAGACGGTCTTCATATATTTTTTTCAAGGCAACAGACGCTAGGCAGTAAAAACGAAGTAACGACAGGATTACTACGCGATTAAGTGAAATTATGTTACGATTTTCGAGACAACTACAGACTGACTGGATAACCATTTAGCACATATTCAACAGTGTAAGTATGATACATTAGACTAATATTTACTCACCAGTTTTGTAATCAACGTTGATTGGAGTTTGTCCGTATTGATTAGCTCGCTAGTTACTTCGCTGTTGTGAAGATTTGCTGACAATTTTATTAGCTAACGTTAGCTGGCAAGGTGCCTAGAACTTGGAAAAACAAATTTGAAAAGGTGTTGGTTCGCTTGTTGACTTAACTTCTACAGGGACTAATTTGCCTCAAACAACAGTTTATTTGTAATCAGCGCTCAGTAAATACTATAAAGGCGTATATTCCTGCCACCTTGCGTGTTTTCCGCTGAAGCTAATCTTGAGTTGTGTCGCTTATTAGCTAGAAGCGAAGCTTGACATTAAAACATAGCCTACTTACTAGCTAGACTGCCTGATTTTGCAGTAGTTTCCGATATGGACGACTTTTAATAGTTGGCTAGTGGGGTACAGCTTGTGAGTTTGATTACAGTGATTCTAGCAGGTAGTCTTCATTTAATTGACGTATTTTGCGTGCTACCTTAACCAAGTTGGAATGCTTGCTTAAAGTTGTCAAACTGTTTATAGAAGTCATCTGTGCCAATACGGTTCTATAGATGTGAGCAGCCTTTTAAATGAAGAGTCAACGGTCTTAATTTAAAACGTTATTCTGGTTTATTCCAGTATATTCCGTGGGTAACCGCGCATTGAGTATTACTACGTTGGTTTATGTGCAGCAGTTCTCACGTTCTGTGCGTGCAATGGAACAATGGAATTTCAGTCCCGTGCCAATAAGTTGCACTTTTAACCAAACTTTAAAGTTCTGCCAAATTTATTTGGTAGCATACTTTGCTGTTCTAAAACGTTTTAATGATAGAACTACCTCTAACTGTTGTTGAAACTAACCACAAGTCTCATGTAGTCGTAAGTGTTGGCTCGTTTGTGGGAGCATTAATTGGTAAATGAATATTGGAATGACGTGAATTTTGTGGTTTGACACAGACACCATCGTTGGCAGAGTATGCTGCTAATTGTAGAAGCCAGTTTCGTTCAAAATGCAGAGCGGGAAGTCTTCCCTGTCACGGAAAAAGTGTTTCTCCGGAGCCGTCAGGTTCTGAGTGCATAACGCCGCAGAGAGGCGGATGTGAAAGCTCCGGCATTTTGACAGCCTTCCAGGATTTGATGACTACATGCCAGAAACTGAAAACTATCTTCGGAAAGCAAACCGATCTGGTGTATACTTGTCAACGTTTCGGGCATGAGGAATTGTTTTCTAAAAACACGCCGCCAGAAGCAATGTCTAATTGTGAGCAGACCTTTTCTTCTACATAAAAGTAAAGCTTGTGCAGAAAAATGACAGCACCGATTTTGTGTCATTTAAGTGGGTAAAACCGAACCTATTTTTATTTTATTATTCTTATTTGTTATTTATTTTTTTAAAGCACCCCTGCTGTAACAGTCTGTGTCCAATCTTATGAATGTACAAGGAGCTTTGATTGGAGAGTCATTTATGGAACTACCATTGGCCAGAGGCCATCAGGCTAACAAACCATTCTTTGCACAGTTAGCATCCTAAAAGGGAGCATTACTTGTTCAATGAAACAGCCGGTGTTTGCATGCACATGTATTCTCCAGTTGCAGAATACACAAAATCCGAAGTATTACTGCCTTTAAGTATTCTGAGGAGTCACTCTAAAAAAATTTTTTTAAAAAAGAAAACCACCAGTATTTGCACTTGCATGCATGCTTTGAAATTAAACTGCGCATGAAGAGCAGTTCCTCTCAGTGTCAGGTAGGGGAGGAGAGGCTGGGAGCAGTCTGTTCTCTGCTGTTAGTCAGACAGTAAGGCTACTAATGGCACTCTCTCTCTCTGTCTCTCTCTCTAATAAAGAGAGGTGGCCAAGTGTGACAGTTGTTTCCCAAACATGAAAGGCTCTCTCTCTCTCCCCTCTCCCCCCCCCTCCTCCCCCCCACACACACACACACACACACACACACACTCACTATCTTTAACAGTTAGCCAGCCGGTCCCTGGTGCCCCTCTTTAGCATTCGTTATTAAAGTGGGGAGCCGGGCACCTTGGGTGGGGGGGGGGGGGGGGGGGTGTGGCCAAACAGGAGCCGCGGTTTCAAAGACACCGATTCGTCTGCGTTGGCCCTTTCCTCCGGCTCCTGCGGGTTGATGGAAGCTCTTAATTATGAAGACAGACTGCGTGCCAGCTGGTGATCCCTTCAGTGTTGCAAACGGTGTGAAAAGTTGGCCAGGTTTGGAGGGCACTGAAAAGGAGCCAGCCCGTGAGATTTTAGGATGGTGGCGAGGCACCAGAACACCAAAACTCTGCATCAAAGGTGGGCGGGCAGAGGGGGCACCTGGAGGGGCCTTTAGTTTTTGAGGGACAGAAAGATTTTACAGTAAAAGAGACTGAAAGAAGAGACCCCGGTTTGGGCGGCCCACGTGTCAGGTTGCCTAGAAATGATTCAGTTTAAAGGCATCTTTCGCGTGTGAATGTGTGTGGGAATCGGACGTTCAGGTAACAGGGAATGATTTGGTATTGTTTGGAGCACACTGTGCAGTCTTGTGGAGTCATGTGACCATAGGACACGCCCCAATCAATGAGACTTAACTCTCCTAACCGTACCACACTTAATTGGCCGCCAACTGTGTCATCTACAGAAGACCCGTTTGTGAAACGCAGTTGAAGCTGAATTCAGTGGCGGAAGTGGTCATGGTTGGCCAGACCTTGTAAAGACAGTGTGTTTAGGCTTACAGGAATTGCATGCTGAGCATTGCCGAGCGCAAGTGGAGATCTGTGCGAGTGAGCATGTGTTTTATTTCCCTCTCAGAAGACAGCAGTATCACCCCCGGGCCAGCAGAGGGCGCTCTGCGGGAACAGATGCAGACCCCTCCCCATCTCCTCACTGTCAGTGCCTGCGCCTGGGTCAGCTGTTTCTGTCGGCGTAAGTGGTGCAGGATGATAGCTATCTCCTCCCACACGTACCCACCGTGTGACTCCGCCCTACCCTGCACTGAACCCCGCCCCCCACCCTGCATCCACACCCCTGTATCTGCTTCCTTTTGCACCCTGACCATGTTTTGTGAATGATCATGTCATAAGGGGGTCACCATTGTCACCGCCCCTGTGTAATCTGTGAAATCCCCCCCACCCCCACCCCCACCCCCCCAAGTATCCCCTCCCATAACGCTAACCCCACCCTTATGGGGGGGCGGGGACATTGGGCTGCATGCATCTCTTGCTGAAAGCCAGCAAACTTGTCCACCTCTTTAAAACGTGCTGGATGAAATGGCCTCTGTTGTTCTGGGAAGTCAGAAGTCAGTTCCACATGAGATTTTGGATTATTTGCTGTTACATGGGGATAAGTGTTACAAGACATTAGGCCTACATCCTACATTACATTACATTTATTTAGCAGACGCTTTTATCCAAAGACCAGTAAGATAAATGGGGATATTTCACAGGCAGGGTGTAAAAGGTTGGCATCAGGATGCAGCAACATTTCACTGATGCAGGTAGGATGCGGAAAAAATGTCATCTTTAGATTGTAAAAAGTTTTACTGAGCATTTTTCAAACTTAAACCCTGACAAAAGGCAATAAGTCGACAAGTGTTGCTTAAATTTTGTAGCTCAGTTAAAAAAGAAAGCATTCAGCGAGAAATAATTTTTAATTTCTGCAATGACAAACTTTGTGACGAAGGGTACGGTATGTGGTTCATCTGTCGCCATGCCATAGGGAATTATGGCTGAAGTTCTTGTGCAAAAAAAAAAAAAAATCTCTTGGAATATTGGGGTTTTTATTTGGGTGTCGCAGTGTAACGTGGCTCTCGGATCGCCTCGGGCCGGCTCCAGAGACGGGAGAGGGTGCGTTTTAGCGCGTTAGCGGATCGCCTCGGTCCGGCTCCAGAGACGGGAGAGGGTGCGTTTTAGCGCGTTAGCGGATCGCCTCGGGCCGGCTCCAGAGACGGGAGACGGTGCGTTTTAGCGCGAAGCGGATGCCTTGGCACCAGGCGGCTTCTCGTCTTTCGGAGAGGCAGGCTAAGTGCTGAAAATGACACGCCAGCATCCTCCAAATTGGCTGTAATTGCCTTTCCCACGTGCACTTTATTTTTCGCCTGTGCGAATCAATTGCCGTAATTATACGTGGAGGTGGGGGGGGGGTGGTCATTACATCAGACCAGGATATGCCAGCACCCTTTCGGAGGTAAACTGTAGACTCGTAGACTTTGTACGTGTAAAAAAAGGCTAATTAAAAGTCCAGACAGAAAGAGATTCGCTGGTTAATTACATTTGTGATGAACGTCGCTCAGAGCTGGCTTTGAAACTTTGTAGTCCTTAAGCCAAAGGGTGCATTGTGGGATGCCTCGCTCTTCTTCTCACGGTATGTGGGACCTGCCACGGAATGGTTAATTCCGTAGCGGTGCGCTTCTAGCAGCAGTCGACTGAGCATGCTCAGGAGTGCCCAGGGCTTCTTTGAACAGGCAATTTATGTTCTGATCCAATTTGTTTTAGCCTATCTGCAAAAAAATGATCTCATCTCATCTTATTAAATTAATTTTTTTTTCCTTAGAGGAGTGCTGAATCATCATTTGGCATAAGGTATCAGCAGTGCTTCCCCGCTATGCCACCGCTTCTGAAAATGTAGCCTAACTCAAATGTCAGTCTGTCCAAGCCTCTTGTCCAAAACTCTTGTCTCAAACCTTTTAAAATCCAGTCTCAATTTGATATTGTGGCTTCTGAACAGAAATTAGAAGCTAAAAAAATTTAAACAATTGGGTGGTTCATGATGGTTGCGATTCATGAGTTGTGATCAGTTTAGGTTTGTCTATGGATCTGTAAATTTCTGAAGTAATGAATGTCATTTTGTGAATATTTGTTTGTGAATTGTAGATTAATGTGCATTACCATTAAAATACAAATTCATTAGTGTGGTTAATGACCAATTTTAAAATGCTAATTAACACCATTAGCCATAATGAATACATTTTGAGGCCGTTAGAAATTATACTTCTTAATTGACTAATTTGTGAATAAAATTCATGTAAACATTCATAGTATTGGACAATGGAATTACGGCGCTGTCAGGAAAACCAAATGTCATCCCGAAAGTCAAAAATTATTCTATAATTCACAGAATACACCATCAGAGTGAACACACAACTGCCATTTTTTCCTCATCAGAAGGAGACATTAAAACTGGTTGGTTCCTTAGTCTTGTCAAGACAGCACAAATCTTTCTCCATTTTGTTAGAATACCCTTTCCTAGATAAAACTGTGGAATGGCTCATCGTTGAAGTTATGTTTGGCTCGGTACCGGTGGTTAAAATTGAAGGAGTGCTTGGCTGCATGTTCACAAAAGCCTGGATTGAGAAATGTTGCTGCGTCAACATTTGTACATCTTCACCGTCGGCCATTTTGAAGGATTGTATGTACTCATTAGCTTGTATGTACTAATGAGCATACTAATACTCATTAGTATGTACTCATTAGCTTGTTTGCCACAAGAATCTTAACACCGGACTTGTCTTTTCCCACTCTCTTTGTCCCTCTTCTTTCTCAGTTAGAGAACTGGGCACGAGCGAGCCGCCGGAGGCCGTCTCCGAGACGATGTCGGTGAGCGTGCACGAGAACCGCAAGTCGCGCGCCAGCACGGGCCCCATGAACATCTCGCTCTTCCACAAGCCCTCGCACCCGGACAGCGTGCTGACGCACCTCAACGCGCTGCGCAAGCAGCGCATGTTCACCGACGTGACGCTGTGGGCGGGCGCCCGGCCCTTCCCGTGCCACCGCGCCGTGCTGGCCGCCTGCAGCCGCTACTTCGAGGCCATGTTCAGCGGCGGCCTGCGCGAGAGCGTGGACGACGAGGTCAACTTCCGCGACTCGGTGCACCCCGAGGTGCTGGAGCTGCTGCTGGACTTCGCCTACTCCTCCCGCCTGGTCATCAACGAGGAGAACGCCGAGTCGCTGCTGGAGGCCGCCGACATGCTCCAGTTCCACGACGTCCGCGACGCCGCCGCCGAGTTCCTGGAGAGGAACCTGCACCCCTGCAACTGCCTGGGCATGATGCTGCTGTCGGACGCGCACCAGTGCAAGCGGCTCTACGAGCTCTCCTGGAGGATGTGCCTGCTGCACTTCGAGGCGGTCCGGGACACCGAGGACTTCCACGGCCTCTCCAAGGACAAGCTCCTGGACCTGATCCTGAGCGACGAGCTGGAGATCGAGGACGAGCGGGTGGTGTTCGACGCCGTGGTGCGCTGGGTGCGCCACGACCTGGACGGGCGGCGGGCCCACCTGGCCGAGCTCCTGCGGGGGGTGCGGCTGGCCCTGCTGCCCTCGGCCTGCCTGGTGGAGGCGGTGGCCTGCGAGGAGCTGGTGGCGGCCGACGAGCGGAGCGCGCGCGTGGTGGAGGAGGCCATGCAGTGCAAGAAGAGGATCCTGCAGAACGACGGCGTGGTCACCGCCCCCTGCGCCCGGCCCCGCAAGGCCGGCCACGCCCTCCTCATCCTGGGTGGCCAGACCTTCATGTGCGACAAGATCTACCAGGTGGACCACAAGGCCAAGGAGATCATCCCCAAGTCGGACCTGCCCAGCCCCAGGAAGGAGTTCAGCGCCTGCGCCATCGGCTGCAAGGTCTACGTGACGGGCGGGCGGGGCTCGGAGAACGGCGTGTCCAAGGACGTGTGGGTGTACGACACGGTGCACGAGGAGTGGGCCAAGGGCGCGCCCATGCTGATCGCCCGCTTCGGGCACGGCTCGGCCGAGCTGGAGAACGCGCTGTACGTGGTGGGCGGGCACACGGCCGTGGCGGGCGTCTTCCCGGCCTCGCCGTCCGTCTCGCTCAAGCAGGTGGAGCGCTACGACCCGCTGACCAACAAGTGGGCCATGACGGCGCCGCTGCGCGACGGCGTGAGCAACGCCGCCGTGGTCAGCGCGCGGCTCAAGCTCTTCGTCTTCGGCGGCTCCACCGTCCGCCGGGAGAAGGCGTCCAAGGTGCAGCGCTACGACCCCGGCGAGGACCGCTGGGCCGTGGCGGCCGAGTGCCCGCAGCCCTGGCGCTACACGGCCGCCGCCGTCCTGGGCAGCCAGATCTTCATCATGGGCGGCGACACGGAGTTCACGGCCGCCTCGGCCTACCGCTTCGACTGCGAGAGCAACCAGTGGACGCGCGTGGGCGACATGACGTCCAAGCGCATGAGCTGCCACGCCGTGGCCTCGGGCAACAGGCTCTACGTGGTGGGCGGCTACTTCGGCGCGCAGCGCTGCAAGACGCTCGACTGCTACGACCCGGCCTCCGACAGCTGGAGCAGCATCACCACCGTGCCTTACTCGCTCATCCCCACCGCCTTCGTCAGCACCTGGAAGCACCTGCCCGCCTGACGGCCCGCCCGCCTCCTCTGGGTAAGCCCCGCCTTCCTGTCCCCGCTTTCGCTCTTAGAGGTCTGACTCCAAAGAGCGGGAAAGCGTTTCCGTTGCCTTTGAAGCCCAGGTGTGTATTGATCGCGGGTGTTTTTTAGCACTTAGGGGCTCAGAGCGATCGGCGGACGCTCCGGTAGCGCGGGTATTCCCCTGCCGCTCACGGGGCACGAGCGCTCCGTGCAGGCCGACGTTTGTCGACTTTAGCTGATGCCAGATTACCAAGCTCCTCTAGTCTAGGCCTCTCTTCTTCGAATCCCAGAGCAGAACGCTAGGATTCGGTTTAAAAAAAAAAAAGAGAAGAAGAAAGTGGGGGGTACGAGGCCGTCTGGTGTTCAGGAAGCAGGAAAAAGGCGTGAGCTCTGGGGGGAGCCGGGTCAGGAACGTGAGCGTTTGAGGATGAGAGCAGGCCTCCAGCAGCCCGTCTATACCCATTACTGTCCCTGCTGTGTGAGAGAGGAACAAGCTGTGCGTCAGGAAAGGCCCAACACTCCCAAGGGTCTGTGCACATACTCTCAGGGAAAGACTCAACCCCCCCCCCCACCAAACAAAAGCACCCCCCTCCCAGCTCGGATCAATGCAGCGTACCCTTTTGGCTCGCGAGCGAGCTCCATCAGCATTGATTTGTGATCTGCATTACAGGATCTTCACTCAATTGCCTATTACCTCATGAGCAGGCAGAGCTTGTAGGCCTAGTGTGTCGCTCTAATGGGCACAGTGGGATTCACAGAGAAGATGGACACCCGTCTCTCTCCTCTCTCCCGCGCGTCTAAAAGATCCGCGTTTGCTGGAGGGGAGGAAGGGGGGGGGGGGGCTCTGTACACTTTGTTTTCCTCCGGTGGCTTCAATTATTAATCCGGGCGGCTCCTGTTCGGAAGCGTGGGGCCGCGTGGGTTCGACGGGCTATTTTCGGGCCCTTGGCGTGACACGGGTTGGTTAAAACGCATTGTTTGTTCCCGTAATTGAATTATAAGTGGGGCCTAAGTAAGTACCGCATCCAGCTCTGGGTACGCTTTAAAAAGACATTAGCTCCCATTACAGCCGGGAGGGTTTGAAACCGTTGGCCGCTGTCCACTGTGTGTTGTTTTTTTTAAACTTCCGTTTCCACAGGGCAGCTGACAGTTTGAATTTCATTCAAACTGATGAAAAACCGAAACCGAGCGAAGAGTAATTGTTTGGCACCGAACGTCCGTCTTCTCAGATGGTCTTTGCTGCGAGTGGACCATTAGCATTTTCCGTTTAAACAGCTAGCCTATAAATCATTGCATCCATGCAGCATTCGCTGGCAGGGGGGTCGTGAAGTGAAGCGGCCCTTTCCAAATGCCCAAACACCCCCCCACCCCTCCTCCTCCCCCTCCCCCCTCCCGTCACAGACCCTGCTTCCCCAGACCAGGTGACCCAAGCAATGCGGTGAAAATCCCTGTGATGGCGTGCGGTCAGAAAGCCCCACTCTGGGTACAGATGGGGCGGGAGGAAAGGAGGGGAGGTGGGGGGGGGGGGGGGTCGGCTGTCATGGCAACACAGCAGGGGGGCCGTCCTGCCCTGTCCCTGCAGTGGCCACATCTTTAAAGAACTCTGTTGGCAGGAGTCAACTCCTCAGCTCAGGTTGTGGTGAATGCGGCGTGTGTGCCAGTGCGAAAGCCCGGGAATCTGGTTTCCACAGATAAATATTTAATTGCCCGCAGCAGTCCACTGGAGGGGGTCTGAAGGAGGGGGGGGGGGGGCCGTGAAGTTCTTAATTCACAGGGGGTTGTTCATCGAGGGTCTGGTAGCTTGAGCTACACACCTTGAACTGTGACACACAAACGCGCACACACACAAACATACGCACAGCTGTTATTTTTGCAGCGCTGGACTAACCATGCGCACATTATTTTATTGTCCTGGCCCGGAGAAAGGGGAAGGAAAAAAAAAAAAGTTATTTAAATTTTCTGGAACATTCTGAGTTCAGAACCAAATGAAGGGTCTGGGATAAAGACGTACGTGCCTTGGCTTCCCAGCCTGACAGATGCATGTGTAATATTGGAATATAACAATGGGATGGCTGTCCTCCCTTCTCATCCTCCAAATGGCCACCAGGCACGCGTCCCATCCGAGCTGGATACAGTTTCAGCCTCATCAGTCTCTCATATTGGGAACACGATGGAGGAATGGAACAGAATACTACATTCAGATATTTGCCAAATTGATTACTTGGGTCTGCTTTCAGTTGCTTTAATTGACCCCCCCTTTGCCCCCCAATATTCACTCACTCATCAGTATTCATGAGAGGTTAAGAACACTGCAGCGAAAGGACAGAATTATTTCGTTTTCTCACTTGAATGTGCGAGTGATATATTCTTTCTCCACTGAGGTACACGCACAGAAAGGACTGCAGATTCACGCTGTGCTTGGAGGTGTGGGTGCGGACATGCTTAGGAAGGGCGATCGACAGGTTCAGCTGAGTTTGGGTTGAGGAAGGGGGGGGGGGGGGGGGGGTGGTGAAATCTTTAGAAAAAAATAAAAAACATATAAAAGTATCATTTCAGCATCAGTATCTGCAAAATCTAAACAACACCCATCTCTAATGATGGTCCGGGTGACAAAGCCAGCAGGACTAAGAGCCAGGTGTCCTGGAGTTCGCGTTCACTTGGAATAAAAGTAACTGAGTTCATGTGGATCAGGGCAGAAGCTAACCATCCCGATTCCTTGTCCTGTCAGAGCTACACGGCTCAGTTTTAATGCATGCTTCAAGACAACCTGAGGGAATCTAGATTGAACCTTATTTAAACATTGTGTGTTTTGGTTTAACACAGAGATGACTTTGGTTACGCAATGGATGATGTCTAAGGAGGAGGGTGGGGGGGTGGGGGGGGGACAGCTAGCCTGACAGACAGATTTCCTCATCTGTGGTCATCCGCAGAATTGGAAGTAAGTTTTTTTTTATAAATGTGCAGGACGCAGCAGAAGCGTTCTAGATTCGGGCCGTTATTAACCATAATTTAATTTACTTCAAGTTCAGGCCCCTGACGGTAACACTTATTGTGCGTTCTGTGGATGACAGGCATTCCCTTGCTGGTGAAAGTCTTTGTCCTTGTAGACCCACATAAGGGACTAGAACCAGCCGGTTTCCTCCGTGTCCTCAGCAGGGGTAGGAGTTGTGGCCTTTGCACCCGAATTGCAGAAAGGCTTTAGTGCAACTCCAAGCAAAGGGCGTTTGGAATACTGAGTCCCTAAACCCTGGAGACACTTTGAGTCTCAAGTGCAGTTCCTTTCTCTGGTCCTCCCTCGTGCCATCCTACATCCTCCCTCTCTCCCTCTCTCTCTCCCTAAGTGGATGACGGCTTGTCCTCGGTCCTCTCCTGACCTCGTGCTAGGGGTTCAGCTGCAGATTCATCGTAGCATTGAGACACGACTGGCCTCGTCTCACCCGAACGTTGGCTCCTCTAACGGTACGTCATGCCTGCAGGTTACCAGATGTCAGAGGCAGTCAGGCTCTCCTGGAACTGAGAGGCACAATCTGTGATCCCAAATGAATCACGTTTCCTGTGCGTCTTCATGGTTCAAAGGTGGTGTTTGTGGCACGTTGTTTGACTCTGATTTTAAAAGTTGAAGTCCCGGTAGGTTGGTTTGTGTTGCCAGCAAGGTGTTGGCCTTGGTTTTAGTGGTTTGAAGGTTGTGGCCTCGGCAGGATGTCGGTAAGGTTATTGTGGTATAGCCTAAAGGTCGTGTTGCCGGTAGGGTTTGGGCTTTTGCCCGCACCGCAGCTGTTCGGTGGGAGGAGTGATAGACGCAGCGAGATCAACATGCAGCACTCTCACACACACGGTTTCACAACTGCTGCGTGTGTGTGTGTGTGTGTGTGTGTGTGTGTGCGCGCATGTACCATCCAGGACAGGTTCTGGATGTTCCTCATTAATACAGCAGAGTTTACGAAAACAGTTTTAGCTTCCACGCCCTTTGCCTTTCTAATAGACGGGGGAAAAAAGCAGGAAAAAAAGCATGTGTTTTTTGGGCCTTGCCCAAGCTTCGCCCCCCTTCCCCCTCATGGATGTCTGGAGCCGGTGGGATTTTCATTACAGTCCCCCTGATCAGAGGGGGGGGCGAGGGGCGGGGGGGTGATCCTCCGGTCCTGGCCGCAGCATTAGGCAGCAGTGAAGCATGCCGTCTGCTTACACACAGACCGAGGTCAGGCAGAGTCCCAGCCGTGAGCTTTTTAAGAGGGGGGGGGGTGTGGTGGGCGAGGAGGGGGAGGGCAGCAGGACGAGCGCCACGGGGGGTTCTCCCGCCGCTCCGCCGGCCGGGTCGCTCCGCCGGCGCGCCGCAATGTCACCCCGCCATCAGCGCCGCCCCGGGACTCGCCGTGCCCGAGAACAAGCCGCAGCCTCTGCTGCTGGAGCGGAGAGCTCTCTCAGCCTGACAGGAGAGGCACAGGAGCATTACACTGAGCAGGGCGCTAGGCTACAGGGGTGATACCGCAGGGGTCACTGGTACTTCCCATCCTGTTTTAGCTGCTTATTCAGCTGTTCCGCCTCATTGACTCTCATATTTGCGATGTGAGTTCACTAGCCTGCACAAACTGAGCTAGTTACCAGCGGTGGATGGGTGGTGAGGCCAGGGAATCACAGTTCACTTTCAGCAGGTACGGCGGAAACCTGGTGAAGCTGTTCCTGGATCAGTGAGTCTGGCTCCTGCGCAGTATTGGGGGAAAATGGTGCGTTTGTACACTGGCTGGGCCCACTAGGTTCTATTCACACGCGTATATAACTCCTCAACGTTTTCACAATACAGTTAAGAAACTGTGGCTTGGAATGTTGGGGGGGGTGGCGGGGGGAGGGACAAAACACATTTCTTCTGATTCAGCAGGAGTCCTGAATCGTTGCCATAGTTACCGGAGGACTACCGCAGGGCGTCTGGGTCCTGAGTTTCTTTGTTTAGCTGTTGCTCCGCTCCTTTGTCTCGCCGCGCTTCCTGTCCGCGTTCCTTCAATCTTTAATCACCAAGGCGCTCCTGAGGAGGTTGCTATCGAGCGCGTAAGAATTACCGTTCGCTCGGACCCGCGCCTCCGAAGGCTAACCGTGCCGCCCGTTTTCAGAGCGGCCCCACGCTAGCCGCGCTCGCGGTTCTCCGTACGCCGTTCGGCAGGCGCTAAGGGGAGGCGTGCCAGATGCAGTTCACCGTCACGGGACGTAGGGGGTGTGACTGGGCTTGTCCGTCGGGGCTAGCGGTGTGACCCACCGCGCCAGAGCAGCCGTTGGCCTAGCCTAGCCCCACAGCCAGGTGACGGCTTAGTCCCCCCCCCCCGTCTAATAATAAACCCCATTATCTCCAAAATCATATACAGCACAAACCTGGTTCAAACCTTGAAATAAAGAGCACGTTTGTACCGAAATGAGCAAATCCCCCGATCCTGTGGGAGTCTCACCGAGGTAAACATGTTTGCTCTGGAACGACAACAGAGAAATCCAAAAATAGTTTTGTATTCTCTCTATTCTGTAGTGATGCCGCACGCCTGAGCTGCTGGGGCGGGAGACGGGTGTTACGCTGAGCAGGGCGCTATGCTAGGGGAGATGGCGCAGGTGTCGCTGAGATGGCGCAGGTGTCGCTGTTACGCGCAGTCACACTTATTTGGTGGCTTTGTTTATTTCCCCGGGTCTGGGTTGCGAGACGAGGTTCGCCGCTCTTACACGTTTTTCCGGAAGCGTCCGAGAGAAGCAAAGTTATTTCGTTATTTTGACGTCCTGACGTCCCGAAAGCGGTTTTGCACCGCGGAAGCTTCCGGAAGGGTGGCTGGAGCGGCGTGCCCTGGGTATGGGAGTTGGAGCCCTGCTCTGGAGCGGCGTGCCCTGGGTATGGGAGTTAGAGCCCTGCTCTGGAGCGGCGTGCCCTGGGTATGGGAGTTAGAGCCCTGCTCTGGAGCGGCGTGCCCTGGGTATGGGAGTTAGAGCCCCGCTCTGGAGCGGCGTGCCCTGGGTATGGGAGTTAGAGCCCTGCTCTGGAGCGGCGTGCCCTGGGTATGGGAGTTGGAGCCCTGCTCTGGAGCGGCGTGCCCTGGGTATGGGAGTTAGAGCCCTGCTCTGGAGCGGCGTGCCCTGGGTATGGGAGTTAGAGCCCCGCTCTGGAGCGGCGTGCCCTGGGTATGGGAGTTAGAGCCCTGCTCTGGAGCGGCGTGCCCTGGGTATGGGAGTTAGAGCCCTGCTCTGGAGCGGCGTGCCCTGGGTATGGGAGTTAGAGCCCTGCTCTGGAGCGGCGTGCCCTGGGTATGGGAGTTAGAGCCCAGCTCTGGAGCGGCGTGCCCTGGGTATGGGAGTTAGAGCCCTGCTCTGGAGCGGCGTGCCCTGGGTATGGGAGGTAGAGCCCTGCTCTGGAGCGGCGTGCCCTGGGTATGGGAGTTAGAGCCCTGCTCTGGAGCGGCGTGCCCTGGGTATGGGAGTCAGAGCCCTGCTCTGGAGCGGCGTGCCCTGGGTATGGGAGTTAGAGCCCCGCTCTGGAGCGGCGTGCCCTGGGTAGGGGAGTTAGAGCCCCGCTCTGGAGCGGCGTGCCCTGGGTATGGGAGTTAGAGCCCTGCTCTGGAGCGGCGTGCCCTGGGTATGGGAGTTAGAGCCCTGCTCTGGGGCGGCGTGCCCTGGGTATGGGAGTTAGAGCCCTGCTCTGGAGCGGTGTGCCCTGGGTAGGGGAGTTAGAGCCCTGCTCTGGAGCGGCGTGCCCTGGGTATGGGAGTTAGAGCCCTGCTCTGGAGCGGCGTGCCCTGGGTATGGGAGTTAGAGCCCTGCTCTGGAGCGGCGTGCCCTGGGTATGGGAGTTAGAGCCCTGCTCTGGAGCGGCGTGCCCTGGGTACGGGAGTCAGAGCCCTGCTCTGGAGCGGCGTGCCCTGGGTATGGGAGTTAGAGCCCCGCTCTGGAGCGGCGTGCCCTGGGTATGGGAGTTAGAGCCCTGCTCTGGAGCGGCGTGCCCTGGGTATGGGAGTTAGAGCCCTGCTCTGGAGCGGCGTGCCCTGGGTATGGGAGTTAGAGCCCTGCTCTGGAGCGGCGTGCCCTGGGTATGGGAGTTAGAGCCCTGCTCTGGAGCGGCGTGCCCTGGGTATGGGAGTTAGAGCCCTGCTCTGGAGCGGCGTGCCCTGGGTATGGGAGTTAGAGCCCTGCTCTGGAGCGGCGTGCCCTGGGTATGGGAGTTAGAGCCCTGCTCTGGAGCGGCGTGCCCTGGGTAGGGGAGTTAGAGCCCCGCTCTGGAGCGGCGTGCCCTGGGTATGGGAGTTAGAGCCCTGCTCTGGAGCGGCGTGCCCTGGGTATGGGAGTTAGAGCCCTGCTCTGGAGCGGCGTGCCCTGGGTATGGGAGTTAGAGCCCTGCTCTGGAGCGGCGTGCCCTGGGTATGGGAGTTAGAGCCCCGCTCTGGAGCGGCGTGCCCTGGGTATGGGAGTCAGAGCCCTGCTCTGGAGCGGCGTGCCCTGGGTATGGGAGTTAGAGCCCTGCTCTGGAGCGGCGTGCCCTGGGTATGGGAGTTAGAGCCCTGCTCTGGAGCGGCGTGCCCTGGGTATGGGAGTTAGAGCCCTGCTCTGGAGCGGCGTGCCCTGGGTATGGGAGTTAGAGCCCTGCTCTGGAGCGGCGTGCCCTGGGTATGGGAGTTAGAGCCCTGCTCTGGAGCGGCGTGCCCTGGGTATGGGAGTTAGAGCCCTGCTCTGGAGCGGCGTGCCCTGGGTATGGGAGTTAGAGCCCTGCTCTGGAGCGGCGTGCCCTGGGTATGGGAGTTGGAGCCCTGCTCTGGAGCGGCGTGCCCTGGGTATGGGAGTTAGAGCCCTGCTCTGGAGCGGCGTGCCCTGGGTATGGGAGTTAGAGCCCTGCTCTGGGGCGGCGTGCCCTGGGTATGGGAGTTAGAGCCCTGCTCTGGAGCGGCGTGCCCTGGGTATGGGAGTTGGAGCCCTGCTCTGCCCGTCTGCGTAGCGCGTGCTGATGAGGCAGCTTTGGGAGACGCTAATGCAGGTAATTTCCTCCTTAAACCTGCCCGGGGCCATGCAGAAGCAGCTAATTACTGCCCCGCCTCCTCAGCTACAAATCCCCTCTCTCCTCCCTCTGTCTTCCTCTCTCAGTCCCCCTCCTTCCTTCTCTCCCCTCTCTCCTCCCTTTCAGTCTTCCTCTCTCTGTCCCCCTCCTTCCTTCTCTCCCCTCTCTCCTCCCTCAGTCCCTCTCACTCTTCCCCTCTCTCCTCCCCCAGTCCCCCTCTCTCCTCACTCTCATGATGTCACAGCCATGGCGACCTGTTTGGGCCAGTGCTCAGCCTGGTGAGTTAGTCTGAGGCTAAGGAAACTGCAGAAGCTGGCAGCTGGATTCTCCCTGTAAACCCTGCGCTCAGGCGACCCGGTCGCTCAGGCCCTGAGCGTTTTTTGGCTCCCAGCGACGGCGGGCCGCCGCCCGGGAGGCGCCGTGGGGCCCGAGCTCTCCTTCAAGCAGACAGACCGGGCTCCGCGTGGCCGCTTCCTGAAACGCCGCATCATCACTTACCGGCACCGCCGCCAAAAACACCGCTCGCCGTCCCGTCCCGTCCCGTCTAGACCCCGCGGGGCGGGTGGAGGCGTCTGAGTGAGGATGCACTGTGGTTTTGGGACGCGTCCAGGCGTACTTTCACCGTTCACCGAAAACATAATGTCCACAAACCGTGCTAGCGTGCTCCCCCCCCCCCACCCCCACCCAGCACTCGGAGATCCCGCCTCAGATCTGACAGCCTGACGACGCGTGTAGACGGGGGGGGGGAGCGTTGACAGACCCGGCCCCCGCGGGCTCGGCCGTCTGATGGAGCGGGGCGAGCCGCGACGGGTTCCTGACAGACGCCGCCGCGACCGGAGCGTGGCAGGACGAGCCGAAAACCAGCCGCCGCTCCTTCCCCTTCCCCGCGCCCCATGGCGTCGTGCGGGGGACCCCTCCAAGACCGCGATGGCGGGTAGCGGTTCTGATCCCTCCGCCGCCAGCTAGCCCTCGTCCGTCATTCCCCCTCAGGCGGGACGCGGGCGCTCACAGGGCCCCGATCGCGACGCTGGGCGGGGAAAAAGCTCGCAGTTTGATTTATGATTAATTTATGTTTAAAATGACAGCCCCCCCCCCCGCGCTCAGCAGATTGAGTGGGTCGTACATCACTGTCCCCGATGCGCCCGTTAAAGCTTGATTAGCCGCGCCGCCTTGAAGCTGGGCGGAACAGGGCGGGGCCCCTCGCTGGCGTCTGTTAGCGTGCGGGGACGTCCGCGTCAATGTAGCGGCTCTGCCTGCTCCTGGGGCATCCGTCCTCTGGAAGGTGAGTGTTCGCTATATATGGAAGTTTGAAATTTGCAGGGGTGATTCAGGGGAGATTAGTGAACCCAGGAAGAGGTGATTCAGAGGAGTTTACAGATGGGAGTTTAGTATACCAAGAAGAGGTGATTCAGAGGAGTTTACAGATGGGAGTTTAGTATACCAGGAAGAGGTGATTCAGAGGGAGCTTGAAGATTGGAGTTTAGTGAATCAGGCAGAGGTGATTCAGAAGAGTTTAGAGATGGGAGTTTAGTAAACCAGGCAGAGGTGATTCAGAAGAGTTTAGAGATGGGAGTTTAGTAAACCAGGCAGAGGTGATTCAGAAGAGTTTAGAGATGGAAGTTTAGTAAACCAGGCAGAGGTGATTCAGAAGAGTTTAGAGATGGGAGTTTAGTAAACCAGGCAGAGGTGATTCAGAAGAGTTTAGAGATGGAAGTTTAGTAAACCAGGCAGAGGTGATTCAGAAGAGATTAGAGATGGGAGATTAGTAAACCAGGCAGAGGTGATTCAGAAGAGTTTAGAGATGGGAGATTAGTAAACCAGGCAGAGGTGATTCAGAAGAGTTTAGAGATGGGAGTTTAGTGAAGCACTCAGGAGCGTTTCAGAGGTAATGGTGGTGGTGGCGGCTCGAACACGGCGGGAGGTGGAGGCATGCAGACTGGCGCAGGGGAAGGAGGCGGCAGGGGAGCAGCAGAGACGGGGAGGAGGCAGTGGGCGGGAGGGAAGATGAGAAAGCATCATTTGCAGAGGGGCTTCTGGGGTTCAGAAGGAAGCAGGCAGAGGTCCAAAGCAATTTAAAAAGCACCTCGCCAGCAGACGGGGGACGTCCCTGCCCCCCTCTCCTCAGCTGCAGAGGGTTAGCGGGCTAATGACAGAAGCGCCCGGGGTGGGCGGGCCTGTGTGCGCGGTGCGGTGCGTTTATCTGATCTCACAGGCTCAGGTTTGCGCTGAAGCTGCGCGCAGTATTCCGTCCCTCATACCGGAGCCCGTGTTCTGGTGCGGAGCATCGCGTCTATGGTTTTCAGAGACGATCTGTGAAACGCAGGCTGAGAAACGACTCCCACGCTTACGCCCCCCCATGTCCACCCCCCCCCCCCCACCCTTCCCAATGCAGGGGAGGTATGCTGCACTTCCTCACACCTTGAGTCCAGGAACCACTTAATGTGAAAGACGATTTTCCTTACAACTCGAAATGGAGAGAAGCTTGTTAAATGGATTTTTATTCTGCCCTTCAACATCAGATTTATATTACGGTATGATGTACAGTGTGTGAAGACCCAATAGTCCAGGAATGTGTGAGTACTTGTACTCTGACACATATTGATTATAATGTAGCTGGATGAATGTTCAAATGTGGTAGGCTATACAAGAAAAATGTTCTGTAACGTTTAGGAAACATTGTGCGTACACCAGCTTGTACAGTGCATGTACAGGTGCAGTGCATTAATAGGACTTGTATGGACGTCAGTGTAAGGGGTACAGTGATGTTCATCCAGCCGAGCCCCTCCCTGGACCCAAGGTATTTGGGAAACCTCGTTTGAGGGAAAGCGGGGGTGGCGCCGCCCCTGTGGAGCGCGAGAGCGTTTCTGTGCGGCTGGCTGCGGTTAGCTTCCCCCGCAGGGAGTCGAGAGGTGAGGGCAAAGGCGACGGGGTTCCCGGTCCCGGCCGTCCCTGCCGGGGGCGGCAAGCGGTGGCCGTGGGAGCCGGGGCAGGAGTCAGCCGCAGGGGGCGCGGGGACGGGCTTTGGGATCGGCTTCCACCGCACGGACTGTTCTGACTGGGGGCGGGAAGGGGGGGGGGGAGGGGGGAGGGACAGCATTAAGACAGGAAGCCTGTGCGTTCTTTTACTGGGACGTCCCGTAGTGCAGAAATGAGTGGGCCCCTTCAGTCTGCAGCCTTCAAGAGCGGATTTAGCGAAGCAACAAATACAGCCACATACTGTAGCCTATATGTAGGAGACGCGTACTTATAGCTAATTTGACAATGGTCTTAAAATGCGTAAGTTCCTTGTTCTGTATCAATTGGCCATTGATGATCACTGTATTTTGTCATGTCATCTCATGTTTGGAGGTGGGTTTAGGCTGTGTGTGTGTGTGTGTGAGAGTGTGTGTGTGTGTGTGTGTGGGTGTGTGTGAGTGTGTGTGTGGGTGTGAGAGTTTGTGTGTGTGCGTGTGTGAGTGTGTGCGTGTGTGCGTGTGAGTGAGTGTCTGTGTGTGTGTGTCTGTGTGTGAGTGTGTGTGTGTGTGTGTGTGTGTGTGTGTGTGAGTGTGTGTGTGTGTGTGTGTGTCTGTGTGTGAGTGTCTGTGTGTGAGTGTGTACGCTCACCAGGTTTCGGATGCACACACATCCGCCTTAAGCCCGCGAGTCATCAAAGGCCAGCACCGCCAACTTCACGCCTGCGTCACTGAGCAGCAGTAGAGCAAGCACACTGCGAAAGTAGCTCTCTCAGTCCGCTCCATGTCCAAACTGCTGGAAGCATTTACCCAGGAGTGTAAGGTGACCTTCAGTGTTTCCGACCCAGTTTTCCCAACCGGTACTTCAGCTGGACCCTGAGCACCAGCGGGCCTGAACCCAGCCCTAAATCACCATTTCCCCAATGCTCCATCCGTGGTGCCGGATCACAGGACCCTGTGTGTGCACTTGAAGGATAAGAGCTGCGGTCAGCCAGTGCTGAAATGTTTTCTGCGAGTATTGGGTTCTCGTTTTTGGGATGAGGGAGAGTGTTTTGTGTTACTTGTGGTTTTTACTTCCCCAGTACTCCGGAGCTTGCGTCTCAAACCATTTCCTCCTTTCTCTCTACAGAATAACGCTGTCCCTCCCGGAGGTAGTTTGTGGGATGAACCGCCTGCCCCCCCCCCCCCTCCCCACCCCGCCACCCACCCACAGCGGGGTCGCTTCACCTGGGACGGTCCCGAGCCAGGGGGAGGACGATGGGCATTTCGCTAGGACACGGACTTCCTGTTCTCGAGCTCGGTCGAGCTACAGAATGCAGGGACTTCAGGAAGAGCGCCACCTGCTGCACAGAACCAAACCCACACTCTGGCCTACTGTCGGATGTTGCCATGGAGACTGAACCCACCACTGCATTCTCTCTGCCTCTTAAATTTTTAACAATTTAATTTAATATAAATTTAAGGGGGGGAGGGGGGTGGGTTTATATTGCAGTATATGTTTCAGTGACAGTGGAAAGGCAGTGAAAGCATGAATGCCTGAAATCTTCCAGGGCTCAGAGTCTTAACTGGACCCCTGTGTTTTGCAGTGAACTCTTCCACGACTTGGACTTTGTATGGCTTTTTAATGCCAGGGACGCGCCACTCTGCGTCGCAGCGGGGTCCGTGTCCAAATCGACTCCGATCGCTGAACCTTGTATTAAAAATAAACCAACGTGAAGCTACTCGTGCAGGAAAAGCGGGGCGGGGGGCTGGAACGGGACTACGAGTGGACTTTGAAGCCACAGAAAGGAGCACAGATCGCTCTGCTAAAATGTACTCGGTCTCTACTCGCACTGGAGTCAAATGCAGGACTGAAACAGGTGCGCTGGACCAATGAGCAGACAGCTCACGGCAGCCTGTATCCAATCGGATTCTGTGGAGGAGGAAAAAAAAGAAAAGTATTCTGCAACATAGTTGCGGTGGTCGTCAGCACAATTCTACTGTACCTTCCCAGTTTGAGGATTCTCTTGCATTTTAATGTATGCATTTAATGATGTGAGATTTGCACTCAGCACTATGTATCATTTGAAATGGTTGAATGAGGAAACTCTTGAAGCTTTGTTACTGGCTACTGATGAAACTGTTTGCATTTTTTGTTTTTATTGACTGAAGGAAGAACATTGATATGAATCCAAGATCCAAGGTCCCATATTTCCCACATACTGTTCTAAGCTGTTTTTAGGGGGCTGGGTTAAGCAGGGGGGAGCGGGTTGGGTTCATTAAAATGACTCATTTTGAAGCTGTTGTTTTACATTTTCTTTTTCACTCGGGCCGGAGAGGCAAATATAGAGAGATTTTGTTAGCGTCTCTGCTCACAGAGTTCCTGGTGCCTAATACCTAATGCCAGGGGACTGTCACCAGTTCACTCTGTTCAGCGGTGAAAATAAATGACTTTGAGCGAAGGAGCATGCTGGGCACCTTGTGAATTATGCATTTCTGCTTTCCCTCTTAACATAATATGCCTCTTATGCCTGCATCACAAGATTCTTTGACATTTACAAAAACCCGAGCAGCACATTATAAAACATTAGGACAGGATTGCACGACAAGGGCTGATCCGTTTCAGGATTTTGTGTCAACTTCTGCTCTTTTAAATAATTTCTTAAGATCAAATATCTTTCTGACATTAGCTCAATCATATCATGATATGACATTGGTATAACCACCAGCTACAGCCTGCAGGTGCATCCTAAACATTTTACTGTGTTCAACTACACCAGTGTAGTATGCCAGAAAACTAAATTTAAGGTAACAAAAACAAAAACCAGCATGCTGACCTTTTTAAAGGAGCAGTCTCTCAATTGGAGATTCACTAGTTTCCATGATTCCCTTCAGGTCGCACTGATGGTGGCTTTGGTAAAAACATGTTCGTCATCGACCAACATTTTGTACTAAAGATCTTTAAAAATAACCAAGGTACTGGGACTAAATGTGTTTCTTTTCAGTTCTGCTCAGGTCTTAATTGCTTAATTGTAGCCACTGATTAGGTGGCTCTTAATTGGTTAACTGGCACAACTGATTGGACAGGAACTCGAATAACCATTTAGGGATCTGCTGGTTGAGCGGCATCTATATGCCCTCAGGGCCAAGGAGTGGATGCCACAGATCTTTGGTGCGTTCCATTACTTTTCACTCCTCACCTCCTGTCCTCCACTCCCCCACAACCACTCGGCTCTTACCCAGAAATCTGTGGAGGAAAGGAGGGGAGGAGACTAATTTGAAGCCGCTTCTGTGGTCCTTCACTCGTCTCCTCCAATATTGGGACACTGGAGGGAGGGAGGACCCAAAGATAGATTTCCAGGGGATGCAGGAGAGAAGGTGGTAACGGAGGAAAGGTGGATATGTTTTTCGGATATTGCGACCTACGCTTTGTATCGATAGGACACCTGAATTGCAGCATTAGAGTACTCCCCAGCGCCAGCCATGGCGAGCTAGGATTTTACCGATGTTTTTACCGTACGGCTTTAGCTTCTTTCAGCAAAAAAATACCCACCAGCGAACTCTTCCCACTCAGTCACTGAATTATGAATATTCGGCATACAGCTATAAGCGGCCCGGCTTTCAGGGTATGGAAATGCATTTCCGTTGAATAACAAGATTATGTAAAAATAGCAGCGAGCAGGATTCGACGCTCTCGGATTATCTGGCGAGCGTAAATGTGGGCCAAGGCAGGGATTGGAATTGCCTGTTTGGAATTTCATTTGCAGTTAATTGCGTAATTGTATTTTACACCACATTACCTTTTAATGCGAGTACGAGAAGAATGTGTTGCCCGCAAGTGTTAGCACAAGAGAAGAAGAAAGTGCACACAGGTGAGGAAGCTATACTGTACCTCCGGAAATATTGAGGAGGGAATATTAGTCGTCCAACCGAAGGATATATTCAGATGCGGTTCGCATCGAGCCTGTCGGTAATCTTTATCGAAAATGAAACCCTCCAGGAGGAGCGTTGAGCCGGAGCGAAAGCAGGAAATTAGAGGCCCCGCTTTTCTTACCGCCGAAGTCACAGAAATACAGAAGAGAGCACGGAGGTGGAACTAATTTAGTTTGAGCGGCGAGAGACATTTTAAAAAGGTCCCGGCTCTGTGTAGATCAACAGGAGCGAAAATGATTGTGTTTCCTATTTCCTCTCCTTTACCCACTGCTGTGAAATTATAGAGTGGGTACCCACAGCCTGATGCCTGCATCGCAGCTTAAAGGAGAAGTTGGGTTTTCACATATTTTATTTGCATTGAGGGTTGTGTTGGAGTTTTTTGGGGACACTTACATGTTTTTGGAACCGAACGTTACTTATCCACACAAATTCGTTCTTGTTATTACGGCTAAAGTTTCCGGCTGTTTATCTTGGAAAATAATGGGAGCGCGGTCCCATTAATGGGTCGCGTCTCATGGTTCATACCGACTCGATGACAGCTGTGGTCTGGGGTGGCCCGTGCCTGGCGCGCGGTAAAGCTGGGGGGAGCTTGCGGCTGAAACAGACGTCAGCTAGTTCGGGCAAACTGAATGGCGTAAAATGAGGTCTGTGGAGAAAACTTAAAACTCCGCATTGACTGTGGCCACCGCAGGGTGCGCGTCCCAGCTGGCTGAACTAGCAGAGAAGTTTGCACACTGAAGTGAAGGTGGCGATTGCCTGCATTTGGTATATCACACACATCAGTCTCCTCTTCTGACAAACATATCTTCCCGTTCTTCTTATTTTGCAGCTCTAGATAAACTAAAGCGACTCCAAAATCATCAACGCCCATCTGTCTTTGTTGTTTTCTATGTTTGGTGCGTCAACTTCGTCAACTTTCGCGTTTCCCGTGGTTTTCAGGACCACAGATTCTGAATCTGCGCCCCCCCCTGGCGTCGAGCGTCACTAAACGAACGGTTCGAAGCCGCGGTGACTCTGTACGCGTTGGTGGGCGGCGCCCTGTTTGCCCGAGGTTCGACTTTGGCCATGGTCCCATTCCTATGGAGCAGACTCGGTCGGGTTGTGCTTGCTTGCTCTCCCTCTCCCTCTCCCTCTCCCTCTCCCTCTCCCTCTCCCTCTCCCTCTCCCTCTCCCTCTCCCTCTCCCTCTCCCTCTCCCTCTCCCTCTCCCTCTCCCTCTCCCTCTCCCTCTCCCTCTCCCTCTCCCTCTCCCTCTCCCTCTCCCTCTCCCTCTCCCTCTCCCTCTCCCTCTCCCTCTCCCTCTCCCTCTCGCTCTCCCTCTCCCTCTCCCTCTCCCTCTCCCTCTCCTCTCTCTCTCTCTCTCTCTCTCTCTCTCTCTCTCTCTCTCTCTCTCTCTCTCTCTCTCTCTCTCTCTCTCTCTCTCTCTCTCTCTCTCTCTCTCTCTCTCTCTCTCTCTCTCTCTCTCTCTCTCTCTCTCTCTCTCTCTCTCTCTCTCTCTCTCTCTCTCTCTCTCTCTCTCTCTCTCTCCCTCTCCCTCTCCCTCTCCCTCTCCCTCTCCCTCTCCCTCTCCCTCTCCCTCTCCCTCTCCCTCTCCCTCTCCCTCGTCTTCTAAGCCTATTGTTTTTAATACGCGGAGATCCGCACCTTGCGGGACGACCGACCCGCGCAGAGATTGGAGACGCCGCACCCGACCCGCTCGCTGCGCTGAAAGCTTTGTCTGCCTCGGTGAATAATTGAGCGTTTTTCGTCAGCGCGAGTGTGCGCGGCTGTCGTTCGCTCTCTGCGGAGACGAACGAACCCGAGTTCCTGCCGCCGGGGCGGGGCGGGTTCTCACGTTATGGGCGCGGCGGGAGTTCAGGAAGCGAAGACGCCGAGGCGCACGTGCGCTGAAACAGAGTCCCTCTGGTGAACCGAAAGCGCTCCTCATGCTCTCCTCCCTCCTCTTTTTCTCCTTTCTGAAATTAGAAGGAAAAAATCCAAACGAAAGAACGGCCCTCCCCCCCCCCCAGCCGCGGCGGTAAAACAAACGGATTTAGATACTGTATCACTGGGGAATTTTGGCTGCGGTCCAGGAGCCTGTCATCATCTCCCGTATGCCTGATACTCCCCCCCCCCCCCCCACACCCCAGTCTCTCTTATCATTCCGCATCTCAGGTTCCGCGCTGCAGTCTCCGTACAGCTCCGTGCCTTAATCTCCTAATTATGTCACGCTTACCTCGAAAGACCCCTCCCGATGAAACTGCAGAGCAAATAAACGAGGATAACGATCTGGGGGACGTGTGGGCGCTTTCTGGGAGGGGGTGGGCGGGTTTAGTCAGAGCTCCGGATCCGAGCGTCGCTTCTCCTCGCCTCGCTTTTCCTGTATCGGCGGGCCTCCGAAAATTACCCCGCCAAACCTGATCGGAGACCGTCCCATCAGCGCCGGGGCGAAATAAAGCGTACCTTCGGGAGTCCCGAACCGCCCGGCACCACAAACAAGTTTAGGGCGGTGCACGGGCTGGCTTAAATTAAACATTTAATGGCGGGACACGCTTCCGAGAGCGAGCGGGCGTCTCGATAACTGCGGTTCTGAGGGAGGGAGGGAGGGAGGGAGGGCTCAGAGTGCGGAGAAAGCTAGCGCGGTTCGATGCTAATGGCGTCCCCGGCTCCCAGCGTAATTTCGTCCTGTGACGCGGCGCCCGTTTCCCGTAATTGGCCGAGAGGCGCGAATCGCCCGTTTCAGAACGGGCCGTGTAATTTTGCTCGGGCGGCCTCTGCGGATTTTAGCTTGGGGGGTGTGGGGGGGGGGGGGGGGGAGGGGCGACACATGCTCCTGGTAAGGGATCATTAGTCCGGCTCTGCTTGGAAGCCGAAACGCGAGACTGCTCGATCTCGGCCACAGCCAGCCGGGGCGTTTGCGGGGAGGGTCTGGTTCCCCGGGAAGCCGTTCTCTTAATTACCCGCGTTCGGCGCGGTAAATAAACGCTGCAGATGAGCCGGCTGCAGCATCTGCTGGGCAGCGATCTCACAGAGCGCGGTCTGTGGCCGCTTGGAAAGATAGCGTAATGACCGCGCCGCCGGTGTTAAAGTCCTGTAGCGAGCTCTGAGGTGGAGTGTAAGTGAATATGGAAGTGCGGATCGGGTCTAAGAGCAGTGGGGGATGTCCATTTGTGCTTCTGGGGGGGAGGGGGAAGGCTTCCGGCGAAGTCCGCATCGAGCGGAGGTCCAGCACGCGCAGGCCTGGGCGTCGTGGTGCTTTAGGCTCGAGAAGCCGCAGGAGGAGTCGGACATCGATCAGCGACTGCAGGGGGCGGTGTACACCCCCCCCCCTTTATTTGATGTAAACGGAGGCGGAGCGCGAGGACAATCGATGCTCCCATTATCCGCGCACGGATCTTTCTGATGAGATGGTCAAGACATTACATTACATTACAGGCATTTTATCCAGAGCGACGTCCAACAAAGTGCATAACTATAACCAGGAACAAGTGTGTCGAAAGCCCTAGAGAGAAGTACCGTTCCATGTGCAGGGAACAACCGCATAGTTCAGCTTGGACCCTGTAGGCTAATCTGATTAACACTAACACCAACAAAAACAGCAACAACGCAGTCTATGCAAAAAATACAAGCAGTAGTTAAGACGAGCCAGCAAAGGCCCCGGTGAGGAGCTCTATAGAGCATTGGTTGACCTATAACCCCAGCCCCTCCCCCACACCCGTGGCTGACCTCCCACAGAGGGGTTCCCAGAGCTACTCCAGTGCAATTACAGTAAGTATGGAAATGCCTCTGAATCCCCTGTACACGTATGCTTGCATATGTAAAGCTGGGTTACCGCAGTTGATATTGTCTTTTCGTATGTCATCAAGCTGACAGTTGTTTTAATCGGATCGTTTCCCCATCATTGTGTAAAGTGTTTTTTCCAAACTCCGAAATGTTTATCCCAGAGTCATAAATATGTTTATACGCCAGAATGACTCTTCCAACTAACGGATGACCAGGGGTCTAAGAGGACTGACGGGACAGAACCTATAATTGAGTCAGTATTGGTATTTGGAGAGGTCTGTAAATGGAATCTCAGTCGTCTGGATACATTTACTTTAAAAGCAGTATTGACTGCTGCACTCTAAGAAGCCACAGAGGGCTGCTCTGACACTTATTTTCGTCTGGATATTATTTTAAATGACATTTTGAACCAAATTTCTGATTACAGATGCACTCAGAGGACTGTATCTTAGACCGTCGTGGAAAGCCATTATACAAGTGTATTATACTATAAAATACATGTTTATTAATGTTTATTATTTATTAAATCTGATGTTTGTCATGAGATGAGGGAGTTACTGAAGATAGCTGTAGAAGTTGATCATGATTGAATTTCTGAAGGCTGAGAAGGATCAACTATGATGCCAAAAGGAAACAGAATCACAAACCATTATGTAGTTCTTTAGACTAATAAAATGAGTCAGATCTCATATTTTTAAAACTGGTTTCTCCACCCAATTTAGAATATCTACTTGCATTTGCAGGCCTATCTTGTAGCTGCACATGCTCTGTAAATTCAGGAAGAAGCAGACCAGAGAGAGCACTTCCTGTCGCTGCAGCTCAATCGAGTTGAGGACTGGGCGGGATTAATCGTGGGAATGCTCCCAACAATCCCGCCAACCGAATCCCTCCCTCTCTGGGCAACGCTACAGCCAGTTACGTGTTGCCCGGCAGGGCCGCCAGCCGTAGTCGCGTCTGGCTAATTGTGGATTTGGTGCCGGGCCGCGAGCCTGACCTTAACAACACAGGAAACCGACGCCTGAACGAGATAAGCCACCCAACAGCCCTCGTTCTCAGTTCCTCATGTGTATAAGGTCACCGCGGACAACTGTTTGACATCATGGCCTTGACATTTAAAGAGATGTGAAGCAATCATTTCTACATCGGCCTTGCATGCCCTCACTTTAACCCTTTGGTTAGTGGAGACTGGGTGGGATGAAGGGTGGAGAAATCGGGCGTCGGCCTCAACCCGCCACCCTCCACCCTCCACGCCCAGCCACCGCTTTCAGACAGACTGTAGCCACCCTCCCCGTTTTGGGAACTCGCACCATGACTAACAGCTATTCGGCACTCACACAAACCCTTATGAGTCGGTTTGAAAGTTTCATTCCAGAACCTTCCGGGTTGTTCGCCCGGCTGTGGGCTGATGCCGTTCTGACTCCCAGGTTTAATCATGCAGTTACATGCGGAGTGTGTGCACACAGGGCATTAGCGACAGATGGTGTTTCTTATTGAACTCGGAGCCTCGCGCACACACTTTAACATCCCGGAACAAATCGGCTGCTTGGTGTTCGTGAGCGCCGAAGTTCGGGGAACATTAGGCTTTTACGAGCTCTTAGCTCCACAGCGCCACCTCGTGCCACAGCAGCAACCGCGGGACAGGCTCTACCGTTCGCGGTGTGGACGATGACATCATACAGTCCACACCCAACATGTTTAAATAAACGAGCATGAACGCATACTCATTTTAGGACAGGTGAAGTTCTCCCTTGAAATTTTACCATTGCAGTTTGAATTGTGCAAAGCGGTAGTGTGGTTGCTGGTGCATTGTGGGTAGTGAGACTGAGGCAGATGATGGTGACACACGCCCTGTCTCCCCTCGCGTATTTCCCACGGTCTCCACTGCCCACGGAAGCGAGGCTCGGAGAGCGGTGTAAGGGCGCCCCCTGGGGGCCGCGGAAAAAGGCGGGATGCCGCGCGGTTGCAGCAGATGTTCGCGTTTGGGCTTGGCCCTACGATTCCTGCCTTCCCATCCACCCCACGATCCTCATTTGTGGGGAGGTTAGCCTGGGAACGGGCGGGGCGGCTGCAGCGCATCAGGCGAAGTGGGGCGCTCCCCTGACTGGGGCTGCTGCGGTGTGCTGGAGGGCAAACCGGTCTCTCAAAAACAAGGCTCAGTACTGAGAGGAAGAGGAGGAAGGGGAGGGGGGAGGTTAAACCCACGCATGCACATACCGCTCACCTCAGCACCAGGTACAGCTCAATGGAAAGAGCAGCAGGGGATCCTGCATTCTAACCCATGTCAACTGGGAGAGTGAGAGATGAGAGTGAGAGAGAGGGAGAACATACTGTAAGAAGGACAGGGAGGGGAAGAGAAGGAGAGACACAAAGAGAATAAGAGAGGAGAGAGACAAAGAACAATAGTAGAGAGGCAGAGGAGAGGCAGAGAACATGAGAAGTAAAGACACAAAGACAATGAGATAGAGATCTGATTATAAAACCCCCTTTACTGGGATATTCTTCAAAAACAGGAATTACAGAACTTAAAAAAAAAACCAACCAAAAACAAACAAACCCAAACAACCCCCAGAGGCAGAGAGAGAAAACTGAGAGACGAGAAGGAGACACAAAGAGGAGAAGAGCCAAGCATAGAGAATGGAAGAGAAGGAGAGAGGCAAAGATGCAGAGGAGGAGGAGGAGGAGGGAATGCATGAGAGAGAAAGGAGAAAGGTAGGGAGGGGGAGAGAGGAGGAGAGACAAAAAGAGAGAAGAACCAGGTGGAAAGAGAGAGAGAGAAGGGAGCAGACACAAAGAGAGAGAGAGAGAGAAGGGAGCAGACACAGAGAGAAGAACCAGGTGGAGAGAGAGAGAGAGAGAAGGAAGCAGACACAAAGAGAAAGAGAGGCGGGGCTCTGCTGTGCTTTCAGAAACCCCGCAGCCCGGGGAGGAGCGGCATCGATCGGCTTCACTTCAGAGAACGCGGAAGCGCCCGAGTGACTGCCCCGCCCGCACGCGGCCCGCTGGCTGAGGTCACCGCCCGAGTGACTGACCCGCCCGCACGCGGCCCGCTGGCTGAGGTCACCGCCCGAGTGACTGCCCCGCCCGCACGCGGCCCGCTGGCTGAGGTCACCGCCCGAGTGACTGACCCGCCCGCACGCGGCCCGCTGGCTGAGGTCACCGCCCGAGTGACTGACCCGCCCGCACGCGGCCCGCTGGCTGAGGTAAACGCCCGAGTGACTGCCCCGCCCGCACGCCGCCCGCTGGCTGAGGTCACCGCCCGAGTGACTGCCCCGCCCGCACGCCGCCCGCTGGCTCAGGTCATCGCCCGAGTGACTGACCCGCCCGCACGCCGCCCGCTGGCTGAGGTCATCGCCTGAGTGACTGACCCGCCCGCACGCCGCCCGCTGGCTCAGGTCATCGCCCGAGCCCGCGCGGTGCGGCCAGGAGACCCGCAAAGAGGGGTCCCCCCGTTCTACTAAAGTGGCCAAAAGTGGGGCAGGCACAGGAGCCGCACGTAAATGCCTCGGCAAAGCCCGCTCGTAGAGGGCGGATATTTGGAGCGAGGTGCGGTATGGGGGCAGGCGGTGGGGGGGGGGGTTGTCACATAGGGTCGAGAGGCATGTGCCGCTCACATTCCTGGAGACGGCCGCCAGAGAGGGAACCTTATTAGTCACAGAGGCGCGTGAGGTTCATCTCCCCCGCACACAGGAATGGGGCGGGACAGAAGCTAGATCAAAACGGCTCGCCGCAAAAAATAAAATTACTTAAATTTATTTATTAATTGCCCAAAAAAGAGTGGGCTCACCTCCTTCCCTGAAATTCAATGCCTACCCAGCAGGAGGAGCCTGAATCAATCTTATTTTACATCTATCGCCTTTCATTGAAAAAAAAAAAAAGATAAAAGCTATTTGCTAACGTGCAGGTGCATGCATTGAATTTACAATTTGGCAGATTCCTTTAGCCAAATTTAAAAAACTGCAATTTAGCTCATGTCAAGGTGCATACTGTAAGAACCCCCTCAGACACACCAAACAGTGGAAGCATCTGAGTGGTGAAGGCACCGGTGCTACTGGAACGGGATTCATTTAATGATATCTTGGTTATCTGACTCCAAAATAATGCTGATCCAGTAGAATGTTTAGCAACTGCCATCACACTGACTATCAAACCCTGCTGACTACCTGTCTGCACAGTAAACACAGTCTGTTCTCCTTTGGGGGGTCTGATGAGGGGCACACTTCTGTAAATCGCCCTACAATAACAAATCCCAAAATAAAATAAATTAATAAATATGGAAGAAGGTTTGGTGCCAACCCCCCCTCCCCCCCCCAGCCGACCCTCTTAGTCGACCTTCTTCAGTTTTGTTCTCTCCCTCTCTGCTCCCAGGCAGAGACTGTGATGGAGTGAAAGCACTTCACAGATCGACCTCTCTGTGTTCTGCTGTGACTCACTTCAACTGCCCCTGCTGCTCCACGAGCTGAATTTGGGGGGAGGGGGGTGTCTCCTTACGTACACTTTATTGCAGGGCTGCAGGAAACACTGTTTCTGGAGATCTACAGTCCAGGTTTCATTTCAACTCTAATTTTCCATGCCTCATTCTACCTATTAGCAGCTCCACAAGCTCTCTAGCTGTTGAATGAGGTGTGCTTTATTAGGAATGGAGTGAAAACCTACAGGATGGTAGATCTCCAGGAACAGGGCTGGGCAGCTCTCCCTTAGTGTAACCTGACTGGTTCTCCAATACTATAGTAATAATTTGGAGAATAACAAAGATTAATCTCCAGACTGATTATTCCAGACCATGCATTGTTGACACAAACAGCATTACAGGAACACCTGAGAGCCCTCTGCTGCAGCGTAGGAAGGGCGGGGGGAGGGGCGCACTTTGGGAGCGGGCCAGGGCTGTCCCCTTTCACAGCTCTGACCTGGACGCTTAGAGAGAAGGGGGACCCGAACGGGAAACAGGGCCAAGGAAGGGGACCGTTTCAGGCTAGCGCTAGCGTGTAGCGTCGGTGGGGACAGACCCATCATAAGCAATCACAGCGCTAATGCTTTGAGGAGGAAAGCACTCGCCCATTGCTTCACAGGCACTAATCTCCAGCACTGCCGCATTATCGTTTATGGGGCCTGGCCTAGCCCCTCCAGGAGCGAGATGTGTATAGGAGCAAATCGCATTTCGGCGCAGTGGGAGGAGCAGCGCGCTGAAATGCGGCTGAAGTATTGACTGGGGGGGAGAATGCACTTCAGTAATGGCATTTGCCATCGTTACATTATTCATCTCCCTAACGGGGAAGTGTCCGTGCAGGGCTGCATTATCCCTTTTACATCCGCTGGAGCGGCCCACCGGAGGAGTTCAGGTAGAGACCCGGGATCACAGGATCAACAGCAGTGCCCTTGGATTTGAACTCGCAACCCCTCTGGTGTAGATACGTGAGGCTTTCGGTATCCTGCAGGCACAGTGTGTTTATATTTTACATACGTACGTAAATACGCACTGTAAAATGTCCAGTGCTAATTCAACTCTGAACCATATGTACTCTAAAAATGGACTTAACACCAAACATTTTGCAGTGTGTGTTTTGTTCCCAGTGCTTACCAGTAATGTAATGTATATTTTGAGGTGAGGGAGTTCCCCCTTCTCCTCCGTTTTGGAAGGGTACACTATTCATACCATTTATTTTCTAATCAAATCAAAGGTTAGGCGGCAGCAGCTCCAGTACACACCTTAAGAGAAAGCTGCTGCCAGGACTACTCCATCCATACACGAACACCACCGCTACTGGAGTGATGAGTAATCGCCCTTCCCACAATGCACCGGCGCAGCATCTCGGGGATAAGAGTCGAGTGCGGCAGGGAGAGCTGTACCTGAGCCGATAAAGATCCGGAACGAGGAGCCCCTCGCGAGCACAGCGGCCGGCCCTCCCCTGCACCAAGAGCGCCGCTAAAAATAACCCGCGAGCAGCGTGCGCCGCTTCCGCCGGTCTCCCGCCTGACACAGCCGCCGCGCGGCTAATCCCACCCCAGAATCTGAAGTTCGCCCCAAGCTTCCAGGCGTATGGTAGGGGCTTGCAGTCGGGGTCGCCGCTGCTCGCGTTATGGGGGGTCCCCCTGAACCTTGCCTTGTGGGCGGTTTCCCCGGCAACCTGACTTTGTAACGCCTCGACGCAAGAACGTCCCGGTCTGAATGACCTTCCTGTCTGTACTGGGCCCAATGGCGAAGGGGTGGGGGGGGGTTGGGTGAGGTTTTCATGTAAGGAACAAAGGGGAGCCATTGTTGGAGATGATGACATAACAGTGATGCGACTGGGACTGCAGAGCGCTGCCTGACCGTGCCTTCAGCGGCCCTGAAAACGAACGCCTGGGAGAGGCGAGCGGCTCTCACGATCCATCTCCATTTTCTACCGCCGCGGCCCCGAAGGCGAGGGTCCCGGTTATTTCCCAGAGCTCCGCGCGATGAACACTGCGTTTCTCCAGGCAGGAGGAGAAAGCACACACACACACAGCCGATAACAAACCCGGGAAGAGTGACGGGGGACAAAAACAATGCACGGCGTTTTATGTTTTAGCCTAGCGATGCATTATTTATCGTATGTGCATATGCAGATCTCTGGGTGAGGGGGAGAGAGGAACGCGCTCGCCCGCCGCCGAGAAGCTGCTGCCGCTGCTCAGTGATTTACCGCCTGACCTCGGCCGCTGCGCTTGCAGGCGGAAATCAAAGGTCTTCTCAAAAGCACTTTCAGATGTTGACAAATGTCTTCAAATAAAAAGGTACGTTCACGATGATTGTACGTTAAATAAATTACACTGACCGTCAATATCATTTCAACAATGATTGATATCAGGGGCAAGCCTCTGTCACCGTTGTAACAAAACCCATTCTGTTCATCCGATCTCAACGCAAGCACTCTTTGCTTCGCTCCCTCGCACACAGGCACACACAGACATTGACAGAGAGAGAGAGAGAGAGAGAGGAAAAATCAACAATTGCCAACATTACCTTGGACTGAAAAGTAAATAAGTGCACTTTTTAACAAACTCTGTTTGGCGAGTGTAGTTTTGCCATTTGGAGAACCTGCCAAGCTGTGCGAGGGAAAAAAAAAAAAAAAAAAAAAAAAAAGAATTCCTGCTTTTGTTTGCTAGTCAAAGTCAAGTACAAATGGCGTTTGAATCTAGGCCAGTCTCTTAGGCAACCAGACGAATTGCACCAGCGACCGTGGGGTTTGAGTTCCAGGTCAGACGAAACGGTGGACGGGGGCGTTCACCGAGGAGTCGCTCAGGATTAGCCGTTCATTAGTCACAGCCGATTGGCCAGCTTAATTACCCTCATCTGCGGGACCACAAGCCTCGGAGCTGGAATGAATCAATTAGGCCAGCGGCGAGGAGGAGGGTCGATCGAGCTAAACCACACCTGACCGATCGGGTTAAACTGCTCCAAACGCAATGGGCCTCGGTGGCTGAACTCCTGGCAGCGGCCAATCGTGACGCAGAACAGAAACACTGTACGCGGCAGCAGGCTGTGCATTACTATGCGGTGCAGCCACCGTTTTACAGAGAGCACAGATGGCATAATGTATACAGTAGACAGCAATTTCAGCAATTTCAGCGAGTCTGGGGCCAGCCAGGTCAAATCAATCTGTGGCCTTCGAAGAGGACAGGAGAATGTATTTTGGTCATGTGTTGACAGACTTGCTGATGTTGGCGGACAGTTATTTTAATGTATTTTTTTTGGGGTTGGGGGCATTGGGTTCACCACAGCGTTTATCTGTGGCTTGCCAAACCGACCGACCTCGTCCCCCCCCAGCTCATTGGCGGGAAATGTTTCGCCATGTGACTGCTGCAGACAGGGTCCATAAGACCCTTTCTAAGACGACGGGAACACGGCACATGCATTATCCACGCGCCGCCGCGCGTTCTGTAGACTGCCTTACAGATGTGAGCGCTGGCGTAGAGTTCGGCGGGGGCGGCCCGCGCGTCCCGAGGGCCTCCCGGCACGGCGGCGTCTGGAGAGCGCCGGGCCGGTCAGGCGGAAACGCTACAGATGCGAGATGTCTATTTCCGTACCGGCGGGGCGGCGGGATGGCTCGGCGGCGGAGCGCCGTCTCCTGCCCGGGGCGGCACGCAACCCGCCGCTCTGACGGGCGTTCGCCTTACTGAAAGTGACAAGGGGGGAGGGGAGAGGGCGCGACGCCGCTCGTCACGGCTCACCCGTGAGAAACCAGGACTCCGCAGGAACAGGACGCCAGCGAGGGCCGATGCCCCCCTCCCCCCTCCCCCCCACTGTCATAGCCATGTGTTGGCGGTTGGAGAGCAAGATTTTATAAACCCACAAAAAAATGTGGTTAAAAAGAGATGTCAATCATCAACTTGTATGATTGAAGCAAAAGGCTTTAGTCTCCACAGCAAGACACAGTGATTGGTTCAAATCGGTCAGTCACTGATTGCGTATGGTGGTTCTCTTTCTATGGTTATGCAAAGTCTGTGTGAAGTCTACCTCACCTTGGACTACAAGGGACCCTTTCGCTCGAACCGGCACACAAGCGCTAATGCTGAAGTGACCACAGGGGGGCGCTAGAGCATACGGAGGAAACCCACTGCGCCTGGCAACGGGGCTCGGGCGCATCAGGGCCTCTGGGCCGCGTTCCAAGCCCGCCCTGCCGCGAGGTCCGCCACGGCAGACGCCGATTGGCTTAAAACGACGTGCCTTTCCTGAAGCGGAAGCTTTAAAGAATCGCCCGGCCAAACAGGGGAGCGGCACTCTTTCTGAGTGCGGCTAAGTGTTCGCAGCGGTTCAGCCCACGGATGCGGAACCGAGGGGACGTTTCTGAGAGTAAAGGTTTTTCCTGGAGGACTCCTCTGGGGGGCGGGGGGGGAGCAATAAAGAGCTCCTTTGTGAAGTCCGTCTTAGCAACCCTACAGTGCGCATTTCTAACGGAGTCACCCCTCCCCCTTCCTCCCATCTGTTCATCTGTACATATCCACCTCCGCTTACTGTACCTGTCACCAGTAATACCACCAGCACACTTCAGCCTTTACGCACAGGTTTGGTACATATCCCCACCTCCGCTTACTGTACCTGTCACCAGTAATACCACCAGCGCACTTCAGTCTTTACTGTCACCAGTAATACCACCAGCGCACTTCAGTCTTTACTGTCACCAGTAATACCACCAGCGCACTTCAGTCTTTACTGTCACCAGTAATACCACCAGCGCACTTCAGCCTTCACGCACAGGTTTGGTACAGCTTCCAAATGGCTAAGAAAGTGCTAGGCAGGTGCTACAGTTTCCAGATAGCGAGGCAACCACCCTCACCGTCAAATAGGGTTCCCATAAGCATACAAAGCTGAGGACATCTTACTCTAAAACATATGGAATGACTTCAGGATAAAGGGACAGATGGTACACTTATGGAAATGGAATATTCTACAATATTCTGTAAATATGCATACTTTTTGGGAAATATAAGAATATCGCTGCAGAATATAAATAAATTACAATAATTTGTATATTTGCCTGGATATTTCGAAGTGCTGCACCGTATCGATAATGGATTTATTTCAATATATTTCAAAATAAACTCCATTTCCACTAGAGTAGTGATGGAAAAGAGGTTTTCTTGAATAGCCGGAGGTACTGTGAGGTGTGCATTAACCTTCTCAGCTGAACCAATGAAAAGACTGCGTTCTCCCTGGCAAAACCAATCGACAGGAGGGATTCCAGGCAGCTCGCCCTATCAAGGTGCTGCTCAAGCATGTGGGTGGGGCCCATGGTCTGGTGCAGAGTCCTGGCCCAGCCAGGGTGGTGCCCAATTAGCCATAGCATTGCTGAGGGGGGAAATTCAGCTGTAGTGACATCAGGGTCTCACCACTCAACAGCAGCCACCTCTGATCAAATGGACAAATGCTTGGACTCCTGAAACTGGCACTCTCCCATTCACACCTGTGCAAGTTGTACATGACCTATCCTCCTCCGTCACAGTGTCCCATGTGAGCTTATCTGGTAGACTGGAGTGCAAAGAAGCAGTAACTGACATCATCACATGACATCATCTCTGCACTCTCTTGAATCAAGAGAGGAATGCAAGGATAAGTACACACAAACACACACACACACACACACACACACAAATTAGGGATAATTGGCAGAAATGGCACTCTGAGCATCTTCAGCAATGATATTAGGATTGGGAAGCCAAGCTAAAGATTCATCTCTATTTTCTTACATTGCAGCCCTAAATTTGAGTGTCTAAGTAATTTCCCAAAAGCTCCATGCATTGTAAATTTATTCCTGCAAGAAAGATCAGCAAGGGAAACTTGTGACCACGTTTTTGCATCGGCTTTCTGGATCATCAATCACATCCGTTATCCGGGAATGTAAAAAATAGACTGGTTCATCTTCCTACTAAAATGCTTTTAGAAGATAAGGATCACAAGGCTGCTGCCCATTTTTTTTTTATTTTATTGGCATGAGGTAAGACGCTCAAGGTGCAGAGACGTTCACAAAGGAACCTGCAATTTAGTCCCGCCATTACATTTTCATAATTGGCAACCGTTGCCATGGAAACAGCATCTTCCTTCCCTCTCTGGCATCCTGCGATATGGGATCCAGATAAACCCGCTCCTCCTCAGACCAGTCCAGGTTTCTAGCTGAACCTCACCTGAACCCCACAGGTGGTGAGTCGATCTTAAAGGATCAGCGGTGCTCAGTGTTCCAGTTAGGCTCCGCCCCTCCACTCGTCGCGTTTCTCCGCTCGTCCCCGAACACCGCAGTGAGCGCCAAGCACCTGTCAGCCAGGTGACTGGGAGCAGACGGCTGTAGTCACACCCCCCGGCGGCCTCCACGCAGTCATCAGAACACCAAGCAGGGTGTTACCATGGTATGGTTTTTTTTTTTTTTTTAAACAATTGAGTTGAAGTTCAGCAATTCTGCGCAGCATGGCTGTTTGATTATTTATTGCTCACTACACACCCTCATCCTATGCGGTGGCGCAGTGGTCGAAGCACTGGAGTTATGGGTTCTGCATATAAAAAGTGCAGTAATTTATACACAGTGAAACCAGTGTGTAAAAATGCCCTTATAACAGCTGAGAATGTGCTCTTTAACCATGTGTAAATTGTTTGATTACAAACCTAAAACTGAGGAGTACAGAGACAAAAATCACAAAAAAGTCCCAAACATTATGGAGCTCATTTTATAATGAGTACTGAAGCTTCTAAAAAATCACATCACAGTACCTGTTAAAATGACTTAACTAAAAACATTTAAATTGTTATCCAGTGTTAGGTAGGTCAGAATAGCTATACTAAAAGCCCTTATGTTTATGTTCTGAATTATGCATGCAGTACATGTACAGTTTGAATGCAGTTCCCTCTGAACAGTTTGAAGACACAGGGGAACAAGCTCCTGCCTGCCTTGCCAAGCTGTGTCTCAAAGTTCTGGAACACTCAGCCCAGAGTGTTCAAGAACATTCCATACATCGACGTTCATCTGAAGAAAGGTGCATACCCGGGTCCTGTAGCTACAATTACAGAGGGTTTGTGTTCCGTACATAACTTCCTGAAGGCATCCAATATTCAGAACATGGCTATTTATAGTCTTTATTTGTTTGCTTATTCGGGTCCCTTCATCCAGAAGCAACCAAGAGCTCATATTTTGCATAATTACATAATTTTACATTACACGGGGCAGTCCAGGTCAATTCAACACACTTTTGGACGGCATATTCACAGATTTTAAATAAGATCTGCCATGCTAATTTGGTCTGATAAGAAACTCCTGAAACAGAAATGACGCTCCTCTCAGATCCTTATTAAGGGAGATAAGGCCAACAGAGCCTGGGCAAATTAGCACAAGTCCATGGCTTTGACCTGCCATATCTACATTTACCCATGTGATCCATTCATAGGTCAACAGCTGAATGTGCGCCTAAAACCAATGGTAACAACAGAAGGGGCCCTGCCTGGGATTTGACAGGTAACTCCTAGTCGCAAACACAGTATCTCTGTGCACTTCACCAATCGCAGCAGGAAACAGGCAGGACCCGATGATGTCATAATTTGGCCTAACCACAATCATCACCACGGCAGCGCCCGTCTGATCTCCTGGGCCCCACTGTGCCGGCGCAACAGGACCCCCCCACCGCCGGTTCATCAGGCTAATCGCGGCGCGCACAATCGGCGGAGAACTTCTGAGGGTCGCCGATGCAGACTGGCGCGCTTACCCCCCCCCCCCCCCCCCCCCCCAAAAGCAATGCCCCTCCAGTTAACGAGCACATGAAAGAGTCGCCGCTGACAACCGTAACGGAGCAAAACAATCGAGCTGTGTCTGCTGGAGGCTCACAGACCGGCTCCACTGTGTGTGTGTGTGTGTGTGTGTGCGTGCGTGCGTGTGGGTGTGTGTGTGAGTGAATGAGTGTGTGTGTATGTCTAGTGTAACGACCCCTCCCCTTCCCAATATCACACCGAATAAAGAGCTCTTTGATTTCCACATCCCCAAATCCCCCCATCCCCCAATCCCTCCCACTCACCCACTCACCCCCACCTTCCTGCCGTTTGTTGCTACCTCTGCAGAACCGAGGAGTGCGCGGGTTTGGCGTCTCGGAGGAAGACAGGAAATGAAGTGGGGGGTGGGGTGTGTGTGTGTGGCGGGGGGGGGGGGCAGCCAAATTACGGATGCTGGCTGGGAGAACCAGCGTGCGCTGGATCTGGAGCGGACGGCCGTCCTTCACGTGTCATTAACAGGGTGTTTTTCACAGATCGCGTGCGGCCGGTCTCTAACCTCAGGAGCTGAAACGGGGAACTGCTGAGCTGCAGGGTTTCAAATACCGAGCCACCGGAAGCAGCACACAGATTAAGGCCCGTAACGTACAAGACAGGTAAATGCTTAGCGATGCACTGTGAGGGTCTCAGGCTCTGGGTGCCTGAGAATCTGCCCCATTAAGTGGCCAATGCACCCCTTAGATTTGATTTAAAAATAAATATCAATATATTTATTTGCACTATTGTTGCGGTCATTCATTTATTTTGGCATAATAAATTCAGTAAAATAACGGGGGTGTCGTAAAACAGTTTTTCTGGGTTGGTGTGCCCTTTTCCCTCTTTGAGCACCTGCCCCTCAAAAGGTCTCTGCACTTCCCCATTAATGTCTCAGGGCTAATGGTGGCAAGAGCCTCCATTCACCTCTTAGCGACAGCATTAAAAGTGAACACATTAAGAGGAAAACAAGGATTACTCTTTCCCCATCTATTTGGGCACCCCTCCCAAGCGAGATCAATACAGACTAATGCAATAATTTATCAGTGATGGAGGCAGACCAAAAAAAATTGGCCTCTTCAGCAAATTAGGGAACAAAATATCAATTATGATAAACATAAAGTAGGAAAAACAAAATACCAGGGGGAAATTAGCAGTCGTGTAGAAAGTGCTGTATGGAGGTCATTAAGGCGCGAGGGGGGAAATGATAGGGGGGCGGGGGCTGGGGGTTGGACTGCAAGCAGGAGCAGGGCACTGTGAAGCCGAACACATTTTTGGCTCATCACTGCCCCAACAGGGAATGCATCCGTAAGATTAATGAAGTTGGGACGTATATGCATCCCGCCACTTCCAGGCCATGGGTTTCACAGGGCATTGATACAATTAATAATACACCAAAGGCCATAGCGCACATTGCACTGAGAGAGTCTAGTCGGCTGGATTTACGACAGTGACTTTTTCCTAACCTCGCCTCCTTCCCTTCTAGCCGTGACCGTTCACGCTGTCCTGCTCCCAAATACAGATTCATGGGCCACCTATAAAACCGAATCTGCATCTTCATTACAAGTGAAAACGCCAAGAGTTACTTTCATTGGCACCAGAGCATAGCACTGCGCAGTCGCTCCAAATCAGTCTGTTTCTACACACACGAAGGCGTCCGAGTTCACGTACCGCGGAAATTGCCAAGCACCAGCGGGGTCGACCTCTTTTGTTCCCGTCAGGCGTCCGGGAGGTTTGGAAAAACGAGTGGTAGACAACGACTGAAATATCAGCCCTGCCAACGATCGATGCGTGCAAATATTGCCCTGCGCGCGCCAGACCTCGCCTGCTTCGGATGACACAGAATGCACAGCGATCCTTCTCCTGGCAGGGGTGCAGAGGGATTTATGACGGTAGAAGGTTTCAGAAAGGTCACGTTTGCACAGGTGGGACTTAAAAGCAGATGGCCTGCTGGCGTGCCGCAGTGTGGGTTCGGAACATAAGTCTTTTTCGGTCCGGAGGTGCAGAGTGGTGCATGTCTCCTGCACGGATTCGGAAAGGACGCAGCGAGAGAGCGAGCGCCTTTTCAAATGTACAGAACAGAACATCCCTTTGACAACCAGTCACAGCAGAAATCAAAACATTTCAAAATCTCTTATGTCAATTTGGTAACGGGCATGGACACTTGACACAGCCCCCGAAGGGGCACACGTAACATAAAATTATCAAAATAAAGTAAAAACGGAGAGCATTTTTAATGGACCACACGATCTTAATGTGTATATTATGAAACACGTTGGCAAAACGGTGAAAAAAGTAGCCTATGTGGCAAATGGCTGTCATACAATTGTCGATTCCAGGTATTAAACGATTAACTCAAATGTTTTGTGTCAGTCGTGATAACACGAAGCTGGGGGCCGTGCATTTGTCTGTGTACTGCGACAGGTATTGATAAAAATCAGTGAATCTATAAGCGTATTTCTGAACACTCAGAGTTTGCATGTTGGGATTTGTAGTCACACAGGGATTCCTCAAGAGCAAACTGATCAACAGCGATAGATTTTCTCTAGAATTACAAAAGACGGGCTCGGCCTGCTCACTTTGTTTATGGCCGAGACAATATGTCAGACACCATCATTTTAAGAATTAGTAGCCAATGAATCAAAGCCTTACCTCCTCTTTCATCCCCAGTTCTCCCCTTAGAATTGATCGGCTGCAGAAGCAGCTGTCATCCAACGCCAAAACGACGACCCCATTACGGAAGGACGCAACTTGTCGACACTTTCGGGCCAAAGAAAACGCACCGGAAAGGACGCGGGGCGTAACAAGGTGGAACAAACTTTATTCTACTGTATCCTTCACGCTGGAACCCACCTAGAGCTCTCCGCCGGCCAACAGACAGACAGAGAGGAGGAGTGGAATACTTTGCAAGTCACTTCTACTGACATGACAGACAGCCGCCGGAGAAAGAAGCAGCAGGTGGTTTCAATCAAACAAGCGCCCCAACACAGCTGGCAGCAGTCAGTCAATTAGGCCTACATTCAATCATTAAAGACTGGACACCAGACAGCAGGAGTCAAGGGTCACAACAAAATACGTGTTAACAGGACAGCATGACCACTGCTGAAAAGTAGTATCGGCGTTTATAGCCGCAGTTATTTTATATGCTGAAAGGGAACGGCTTCATACTGCCAATGGAGAGTAGATGTATTTATAAAAAGATGACATAAATCACACTGACAAATGTTTCTTTTTTCAGCTCGTTTTTTAAAGTGAATGATATTTACAGAAGTTACTTTGCCCTTTTACACAAGATTCTACAAAAAAATAAAACTGTGCCTTCAGTACAACCTTTGAAAGAAATTATTTTTTTGAGAGAAGGGGTATAAATGAACGTCAGAAGGCACCGGGGCTTAGTTTACAAACGAGTGCATTTTCATCAGCGGCGTATGAGTAGGCATGGTCCTTCCCCCCTCGATTTCGCATATATTGAAAAGGTTCCGTAACAGTTTCTCTCAACTCGCTTCTCGCACTTCCCTATGCAGGGGCTTGAGAATTCATATTCTTATTCGCTCCGCGGATTTTCTCTGGAGAGACGGCCCGGTACTGAATTGAGGGGTCAGCGTATGCTAGGGCCATTTAAAAAAAGGGGAACAAATCTATTAAGGCAAGGCAATGTATTTAATTTTGATAATGAACCAATAAAAATGCATCACTGTGGCTATTCCAAGACATTCGCTTCATTCAGCGACGGACATTAGGGCAGGCGCGCACCCTGTCTGAGTAAGCGCTTTTGATTTATGTGCATTTTTTATAGATCTAGAGACATTTGGGTGATGAGGATTTGAATAAAATCAAAAGAATATTCCCCTTGAGGGGAAATGCAGACTCCCTTTGATTTCTTATTTTCCTCCCCCTTCCCACCCCATCCCTCACGATTAACGTAAATGTGAGAAACGCAACCACACCGCCCCCTTGTGTTTGGTCCAGTGCAGCGCAACGAACAATTCAATTCCACTGATCAATAAAACAAAAGACGCCGGCACAGAAACAGTATCCAAATTAGCTTTTACACAGACAGGCGCATAAATACAATCCCCGGACAGACACAGACAAAACGAAATCATCGAATGAAACTTGAGGACAGACATTATGCCTGCCAATCAGAGAAACCCAAGAGAGCAGGCGGAACCACCCCATTCATCAAGAAGGAACAGTAAGGCTGCAAAGGATTATAAGCCTTTCAATAAGAGATCAAACTATTTTCAAACTAGCCCCCTGGATTTGCACTGTCAGAGAGCTTTATAAGTGCTTACATTTTTGAAGCAGGAACTGGGTATTGCTTGTCTGTCTAAGGTGAAAATGTACCTGCCCTGCAGGTAGACACCAGGGTAAGAATTAGCCAACATAGTAGAATGTTCTGGGGAAAGGGGGTTGGTGGTCAACTCACCATTTAAGGCATCTAAGTGCTGAGATAAAGGAGAGTATACTGACTAAAAATTCAGTATGATAACTTACACTTTTAAATTTTTACAAAATGCATTTCTGATTAAATTAGTTTTAGTTTATAAAGCTTCCATTAAAGTGGAAAATATCCATATTGACTTAAGAACTTTGGCTCCACCATGTGGTGAACTTTAAAAATGCAAACAAGTAGCCAAAACTGGATCTATTGGATTGTTGACATTGCCGCTGTCCAGGAGAACCACATTTTCTATATTTCTTTAGTATTTCATTAATGTAGTTGCAATTAATGTTTTTAAATATATTTAAATAAATTTAAGCTCGAAAATGAACAAAACCTAAAAAAAAAATTGGTTCAGTCCATTCAATTAATAAAAAAGGTTTTACATTTGAATGGAATAAATCAATTGCTATTTATCTGGTGGCAGGAAACTCAACCCCTTCTTACAGAGAGTATGCTTTTAAAGTGCTCAGCATTGAAAGGCCGTGTAAAAACTGCACTGAAGTGACTATAAAAAGGATTTTGCTTATTTTTACTTCAGAATACAGAGGGAGTATAAGTTTAATTGAATGTTTGGCTTGAACTCAGCAGGAGACTGTATGACAAGATGGCTCCAAATTTAACAGGATTCATCCTACATCCAACAGCTCTTTAAACAGTCCTGGGTCCTGCTCCACCTGCCAGTCTCTCCGTTTGTCTGTCACCGAGTCCGTCTGTCAGGTATGGGTCAGCGCCTGGTTTGGTGATTTGTCAGTCTGCAGGACTGCTGCATGGATGCAGAGTCTGCGGTAGTCCAGGGTAGTCTGGCAGTCTCGTTGTATAGTCGCAGCTCTGATTGCTATGTGTGTGGGAGTGAAAGACTCAAATCTCTCAGGTACAATCCCAGTTGGCAATGCCACGATTAAATGAAAAAAAATGCTTGAATTTATCGGGCACAGTCTTCGCATAAGCCTGTGCTACGCGCTTGTCAAAGGCTCAACATTGAAGATGTGCAAAAAAGGAAGGAAAAGGGAGGGGAAACACAGAAGTAAACACACGATCCATCATGTGCGACGGCTGAGTCGAATAAACGCGTTTTCCGGAGTGCTAAAAATGAAGAGCGACTGGTGGATTTGTGACTCACGAGTGTCTGTATAATGTCAACTGTACAAGTTATTTTCTCTGTGCAAATCGCAGCGCAAACCGCAACTGTAGTTTCGTTTGGTCTGTGTCAGTCTGTCAGTCTCAGTTAGTCAGTCAGCTTCAGTCAGTGTGTCAGTCTGTAAGTCCCAGGAAGTCTGTGTGAGTCTCAGTCAGTCTCAATAAGTCCGTAAGTCTCAGTCTGCGTCAGGCTCAGTCAGTCTGTGTCAGTCCTGTCCCCGGGTGTGCAGAACTCAGCCCCTCTCTGACCCCTCTCTCCCAACCAGCTCTGCTAAAAGCAGTGACCTTTAGCCAGACTGTGTGTGTCTGTTTCTACCTGCTAATGGAAAAAGAGAGATGTGAGATTTGTATCTCCTCTTTGGGGCAGAACAGAGAGGACTGCAGAGCGTGAAGACACGGTTACATTAAGAAGACTGTGAGGAACCAGACAAGCTGCTCGCCCACTGAAACAGCTGTAGAATTAAGAGCTTTACAATCCGCTTATACTCCACATATATATATATGCTACAAACAATATCCTCCACTGCAAACTGTCAAAAGCGGAGGTTCGAGGCTGGTGTCTCAGTCACGCAAAAAAAGCTTAGTCTTACGTAAGCTTGTTTTTTTCTTCACTTTACCTTTTCTTACCCTAAAGTTCAAAATGTACAGTATTCAGCATATAAATGGTCACAGTTCTCGTGTCCTTAAGCTAAGGAAAAACCGACGGAAAGTTCTAGAGTCAGTGCAGAGATGTGCCAGTCCGCAGGACAGGGTGCCTTCCAAATCCCAGCGTCAGTTCCAGGGTCACTGAGAACGGGGCACGTTGGCTTCCAGCCACATCTGCTTGGCCCTGCAGGCAACGGCTGCAGTTCTCACGAGAGTGGAGAATTATGGGATACTGGAGGACAGAGTGAGGTCAGCAGAACAGGATCTCTCTATCCACGGGCTGCTCTGAGCCTGAAAGCAGGGTGGAGTCTGTGGAGGGGAGGAAAGGGTGGTCAGGAAACAAACCGACAGCTTCCATAGACTCACCACCGCTGCGTAGCACTCCTGTAGACAGGCTGCTGGGTGACATGTAGCAGGTTTCTGCCCTGCATGTCTCTGTGTAGCATGTAGCATGACACTACATAACATGCAGCAATGACACAGGATGCAGCAATCCCTGTGTAGTGTATTGCTATGTAGCATGTTCCTGTGTGTAGCATGTTTGCAACATGTTGCTGTGTGTAGCGTGTCTGAGTGTAGCATGTTTCTGTGTGTAGCATGTTGTGATGGAGCATGTTCCTGTGTTCAC
>NC_049216.1:10981528-11029028 GCF_013347855.1 Anguilla anguilla
TCCTCGCCGGCGGCGATGAGGAACAGGCCCCTCTCCTCGTTGGCCACCTCCCGCACGATCAGCTTCTGGAGGGAGAGCACCGAGGACCGCTGATCCTGGGGGAAGAGAGACAAGAGGGGGGAGGGGGAGAGAGGGGGGGATCACACAGCCGAACGCTGACGCATTCCTCTGCCTTAACGCCGGCTGCCTCAACTGGAGTTAATCCCCCACAAATGAGGAGCTTCATCAAACCGCTTCCCATTTCTTGGCCTAATTTTGGCCAAAAGTCAAAATATTACCCTTCAGTTACGGGCTCAAATCCAGAATTTATTTATTTATTTTCCAAATATATACTTCGAGTATGTATCTACTGCAACCTCTTCCAGGGCCAGCTGTATCAGTTTGATAGTTCAGTCCAAGCAACTGAGGTGAATATCACGCATACGTATTTTAGTTCTGTCTTTTTCTTTCGCTATTTTTAAATGCATTTTCTCACTCAGTTTCGAGGGAACCGATCTTATACCCTACGCAAGTACGCGAACGCGAATGACGACGGCAGGCCGACTCACTACGAACGCACGACTCACATACTCAACGTGCGTTCTCAGCGGAGGCAATAAATTCCCCACTGAGTCCTCAAGGGGGCGATCCAGGACAGTTTTGAAAGACTAGGCGGAAGACAGCACAAATGGAAGAAGGCAGCTTCATCCTGCTGTCACCTGCTTTAACGCCTCTCGCTGCAGCGCGTGACACTACAGCTCACACTTTAAGAATTTCAGGTCACACATTTTAGAACGCAACAGCACGTGAAACTGAAACTTTGTGTACTTACATAGGGTATGTTTTCGGTCTGAAATATAAATGTAATGCAATGTCATGTAAAGTAAGTAGCGAGGTACGTAGTAGCGAGGCACGTAGTAGCGAGGCACGTACCAGCGAGGCGAAGACGTACTTCTGGTCCTTCTCCTGCAGGAAGACGAAGACGTCGGAGAGGAGCAGGGCCTGCACGTCTGAGGGGAGAACAGGAAGCAGAGAAGCTCGTTAGAAATGCTAACATTAAAAATGCAGGCACCAACGTTAGCCAACATTTACTATGAAATAGGCACATAACTCTTGGGCCTAACGCACCCACTGTTGCCCGTTGGTTTAACAGCTGCCTGTAAAACATTACAATATACTGTATATATTATTCTGTTGCAATAACCAAGACAGAAGACATGTCCTTTTCACATCCCATCCCTGTGAGGTTTACATTTGTATTTTATTATTATTATTATTCCCAAGCAGAAATGTAACTCCCACCACTTTGTGATGTAGATTGCAAGCTTCAAAACGGTGAAGAACACTTCTGTGCATTGGCAGTTGCAAGTTGGACAGTATGGGGGGGGCAGCAGTGGAACAGTGATGGAGTGAGAAGAGAGGGGTGGAGCCCCATCCTTCAGCCGGTGATGGAGTGAGAGAGACAGAGGGAGAGGAGAGAGGGGCGGAGGGAGCCCCACCCTTCAGCCGGCCGGTGGAGGTCTTGAGCTGCAGGGGCCCGTGGTGGAGCAGCCTCCGCCCCCGCAGCAGGTCCTCGCGGGCGAACATCTGGCCGCTGTGCATGCGCATGATGGAGCGGCCGTCCGTGCGCCGGTACACCTCCCGCAGCCGCTGCTTCTGCTCCAGCTCGCTCACCCGCCGGTCCACCGCCGACGTCACCTCCCGCACCAGCCCCAGGGCCTGCGCCACCGCCGCCCGGTCCTCATCCCCCTCTGAGAGAGAGAGGGGGGGGCGGGGTGAGGAGGGGGGGGAGGAAGGGGGGCAGGGGTGAGGTGAGGAGGGGGGAGGGGAGGGCGGGGTGAGGAGGGGGGGGGGGGAGGAGGGGGGGAGGGGGGAGAGGAGAGAGAGAGAGAGGGGGGAGGGGAGAGGAGGGGGGGAGGGGAAGGGGGGGGGGTGAAGAGGGGGGGACGGGGGAGAGGGGGGAGAGAGAGAGAGAGAGAGGGGGGGGGGAGGGGAAGGGGGGAGAGGAAGGGGGGGAGGGGTGAGGAGGGGGGAGAGGGGGGGAGGGAGAGAGAGAGGGGGGAGGGGATTGGAGAGAGTGAGATAGGGGGGTGGGGTGGGGGGGGGGGGTGGGGAAGGGGGGGAGGGGTGAGGAGGGGGGAGAGGGGGGGAGAGAGAGAGAGAGGGGGGAGGGGAGAGGAAGGGGGGGGAGAGGGGGGAGAGAGAGAGAGAGAGGGGGGAGGGGGGAGAGGGAGGGGGGGAGGGGGGTGAGAGAGGAGAGAGAGAGAGAGAGAGAGGGGAGAGGGGAGAGGAAGGGGGGGAGAGGGGGGAGAGAGAGAGAGAGAGGGGGGAGGGGGGAGAGGGAGGGGGGAGGGGGGTGAGAGAGGAGAGAGGAGAGAGAGAGAGAGAGAGAGAGAGGGGAGAGGGGTGGGGGGAGAGGGAGAGAGGGGGAGAGGGGAAAGAGAGAGAGGGTTGGGAGAGAGAGGAGGAGAGAGTAATTACTTTGAACTATAGAATTTTGTAGCTCAGTGGGTTTGTTTCCATATGTAAATCCTTGGTAATGTATACAGATACTTTATCTTATGACAAAGAGTTTGAATGATGGTGGAGGGAGAAAGAGAGAAGAAGGTGAGAAAGTTATGAATGTGTGACACAAGAGAAAACAACAGAGCGAAAAACCTTAAGCAAAAACTGGTATCAAACAAGTATCATGAACAAAAAACCCTTAATCATTAATCATGACTGGTTTCCTTGAGATACGAAACTAAAACACCTCATGATGTGTGTTAAGGCAGATAAGGTAAGACTCAAGGCTCCAGCAGACAAAAATAAAGGCCGCAGACAGACACACAGACATACAGACAAACAGACACACACACACACACACACACACACACACACACACACACACACACACAATGGAAGCCAGCAGCCCGGTCACGCATCGCACAACAGCACGATTCAGCCCCTGTTCGCCACCAGAGGGCGCCCTCCCCCCCCCCCCACCTTTGGTGTTGTGCAGCAGCCTCTGCAGCAGCACGGGGTACTTGGTGATGCGCTGGGTCACCAGCAGTATGCACTCGGGGACGCCCAGGCGCCGGACCACGGGGCTGCTCATCTTCCTCTGGAACGCACAGCGAGCGCACGGTCAGGAACGCGAACGCGAACGCGAACGGAAGAGGCGTCACTGTCTGTTCCGACACCTGCTCCACACGAACGCTGTGTATCCTGCTGATGTGATGACTCATGACACATTTACGCACCTAGGTTTTCACACATCCTTAAAGATTCTCTCCGCCTACTGAACACCCTCTAATCACACCTGGGGTATCAGTACAGGAACAGAGCCCGCAGGGAAAAGCATTTGGTTGCACATTAAACCGTCCTGAAACAAAACAACCCTCTGAGAGTCATGGGAAGTGTGTGCTAGTTTCAAGTAAAGCTTTCCCTCAGGCTAAATTTGCATACGTAGTTACCAGGATATATAATCCAGAGGTATTTTCTTCAGTCATAAAAGTTTCATGATCTACAATCTCCAGTTTCATAAAAGAATATGGAGGTAAACCGCAGCTAAATTGCACTGGGAACCTTCAAAACTCCCAGGACAAATTTCCGTGAGCTTTGGCGCTCACACATTTGGCAGATTCCAAGGCTGTTAGGGCAAACTTGAGAGAAATCAAACCCCAGGCGAACTCTGGGATGAGGTGGGGGTCTCAGAGCCGAGGAGCAGTTACCTTGATGAAGGCCTGGAATCGCTTGTCTTTGGCGTGCAGCTCCTTGTAGAAGTTGAGCGCCTCCTTGTGGCGGCCGCAGAACTTGCCGTAGACTTTCTTCATGCGCTCGCCACTGCTGCCCGAGAACTGGAAGGGGGCGGAGGCAGAGGGAGCGGAGACCAATCAGACACACACAACATGGTCATGTGATACAGTAGAGACACCCTCAACCCAGTTGTGTTGGTCGACTGGTTAATGTACAAAATCTGTAGCCTGTGCTGTCAGTTACTAACTTATTAAACCAATCATCATGCCAGAAAAATCCTATTATTCTTGTAAGTCTGTAAGTCAGGCTAGCTTTCTGTTTCCCATAAAACATCTTTATCCTTTTTTGATTTCATGAAGAAGCTGCACCAAAGATTGTATATACTAACCAGATGGCCACGTCTGTAACCTTTTTATGCATCTTATTAATATTCACAAAGGGGCAATATTAAGCGTGATACCAGTGGTGCACCTATTAGTGAATATACATATGCTACAACATAGAGGCAGAAGTAGAGAGAACAGAACGACATAGAGCTGACCATCTGGGTGCTGTATGTCTGGATTAACCCTGAATCTCCCATCAATACAACATTATAATAATCGATATCTTTCAAATGAAAGTTGTGTTTTTAGCTTTACTAGTTAGCGACGAAAGCGTTCGCCCCTCACCTGTGTGACGAGCACGTCTCCGATCCTGCGGATGAGGAAGTTGGCGGTGTCGTCCCCCTCCCGCCGGGCCTCCCCCTCCTCCGGCCGGGCCTCCCCCTCCTCCGGCCGGGCTTCCCCCTCCTCCCGCCGGGCCTCCCCCTCCTCCGGCCGGGCCTCCCCCTCCTCCCGCCGGGCCTCCCCCCCCTCCCGCCGGGCCTCCCCCCCCTCCCGCCGGGCCTCCCCCCCCTCCCGCCGGGCCTCCCTCTTGCGGTCCAGCAGGCCGGCCAGGAAGCCGCTGTGGACCTCCAGCAGCTCGTCCAGCATGGGGAAGACCCGCTCCACCGTCTGCGCCTCCAGCTGCACCTCCTTCTGCAGCCCTTTGCTGAACACCTCCGACATGATCTTCAGCGTGCGCACGTGGTGCATCTCCGTCTGCACCAGCTCTGTGGGGAGGGGCAGGGGCGGGGCAGGGGCGGGGCAGAGCAGGGGGCGGGGACCTCGTCAAATACAGCTTCCCCAACAGTAACGCTACACGGACCTCAATTACTTATTCAGAAACTCTCGCTTAAAATCAAAACAACCAAACTCAGAGTGCCTCCCTTTTGGCTCCGCCCTCCCCCTAGAACACTTCTCAAACCGAGAACGTGGCCAGGGCCGTATCCGCGCACTTGCCTCCTTTTGAGTATACTTGTTGAGTACACTGGATGAGAAAGCTGTTTAGTAGACAAAGTTTTCTCTAAATGTAGTAAATGTAGTGCACTTAAAATCCCATGATGACATACTTATTTCTGGCATTTGGCAGAGTATATTCGGGAGCATACTTTTCAGAAAGCACACAACCATTTTGGTCCCATAAATATGACGTATGGCTTTGCTTTAAAAATGAGGCACAGCTTAGCCTACATTTTCCTTCAACAACAATAATGGCGACGTGTGCTTTGCCGCAAGGGCAGAACGTCTTACGACACTTCCACAGCACGGTTGGATAACAGTATAGAGGACATTTTTTGCATACTGCCCATCGCATACTAGAACATACGCATAAATAGTATGCAGGATGCTTAGTTGACATATTTTGAGGACACAGTAGTTTAGGCCACATCACAGCCCATGATGCACCTACGACATACTACAATTCACTTAAAGTAGACAAGTGAACAGGGTCACTCACACACAGGGGGAGACCAAGTCTTATTCATACAATGCTGTCACTCAACACGTGTCCAGAGCACCAGGGCATACTGTGTACACAGTACGGGAGTCTACAGCGGCCTGTGGGAGATCCCAGGCAGATCGGAGGTGAAAATGGCGGGATTCCGAATGGCTTGAAGGGGCTCATTTCACCAGCAGCACTGAGGCCTGAAATCGCCCTGGAAACCTGAGCGCTCTGTGGTCACTGCAAAACAAGCACCTTGCAGGCCGATCTGCAGCCAGCCAACCGCATGACCTCTCACCACAGCGGCCCACTTTAGTACGTCGCTTTGGATAAAAGTGTCTGCTAAATAAATAAATGTAAATGTAAATGAGCCCTGACCCACTGAACACAGGAAGAAATAGCCGAGGAAAGCTGAGCCTGGTAGGGTCTCTCTCTAGCCCCTTTTCCACCGCAGGGCCGAACGGTTCTGAGCACGGAGAGGAACGGTTCCGATGGTGTTTCCACCTGGAAACCGTTTGGCGCGGAACGATTGCAAACCGTGCCCAGCACGATATTTTCGGCATGGTTAGACAACCGTGCTCAGTGCAGCAGAACCGTTCGGGTGGGCGGGCTTAATGACGTATTCACTGATTGGTTTCACATTATGTCAGTTTTGTGACTCCGCATACGGTCTCTTCACGTCCTCTTCCGTAAGCTAGGTCAGTGGAGAAGCTAATATAAATAAAAATGCCAATCAAAAATCATATTCAGTCATAGCAACAAGATAAACCCAACAATAGCCATAAGATATACAGCAGTGAAAACGCTGCTCACTGAATAACGAAATAAACGGGACAAAGTTCTAAAAAATGATACCATATAATTCTACAGTCAATATCTGGGACTAAATATTGAATAAATAGGCTACATAACCTTACCATTGGTTTTACGTGTAGAGATGTCCCTTTTGAGACCGAGTGGTCATATATTGTCTTGGACAATCCGTTTATGAAATATATTTCGCGCATTTTTGATGCCTGGGTACATTCAAAATAGCTGTGCATGATACCACACGTATCGCTTACGGCGCTGTTGCCATTTTTAGTACAGTCTGGTTTGATTGACAATTCATTTATTCAGTAGGCGGGAGTATAAGCTTTCTATCGATGTATAACATGTCTAATTCTGCTTTTGGAATAGCGTTTTATAGGTCAGCGTAACCGAAAATTTTCTTATCATCGCATTCACTTACGCATTAAGACGCTGCACCTAACGAAACGGTTCGGCCCTACAGTGGAAAAGCAGCTTCTGTCTCACAGTTTGTCTACCTCTGCAGGCAAAGCGATTACACGCATTAAGAATGCTCTGGTGTGAGCAAACACTGACCCCTTGACCCCGTGACCCCTGAACCCTGGCAAAGGCTGAAACCCCTCCTACCGTAGATCACATCCTGTCTCTTAATGACGTCCTTGCGGAGCTGCTTCAGGTACTTCTTGCCCACGGTGAAGGTCCAGGATTCGGGCTCCAGCTCCTTCGCCTCCGCCTCGAACTCGCCCATCAGCTGGCTGTCCATCATCTCCGTCCCTGTGTCAGACGGACGGACGGACGGTTACACCTGGCCGAAAGCTCCACAGAGATCAAACATCCGGAAGGGAATGGACTTCGCTGTGCACGTACGGTAATATGCGCTACTGCGTGCAACAACGCGAGTCTCACAAATGAACATCCCAGGACCCAACTTACAGCAGTCAAGACCAACAGAAGACTGAAGAGCAAACTGGAGCTTTGCAGTCAGCAGCCCCCAGTAGGTCTGTCCCACTCTTCAGCAGGGCTATAGTGCTTTAGCCCCTGTCTGAAGCCCGGTAATGGGAGGGGAGGGGGGGGGGGGGGGCACTGACCAGGTACCACGCTGGGAGGGCACACAGCGAGCTCGCCTTCGTCTGTGAGGGACTCGGGGGGGGGCGGGGGCACTGACCGGGTACCACGCGGGGAGGGCAGACAGCGAGCTCACCTTCGTCTGTGAGGGACTCGGGGGGGGCACTGACCGGGTACCACGCGGGGAGGGCAGACAGCGAGCTCACCTTCGTCTGTGAGGGACTCGGGGGGGGCACTGACCGGGTACCGCGCGGGGAGGGCAGACAGCGAGCTCACCTTCGTCTGTGAGGGACTCGGTGGACTCGTTGACCTTGCTGGTCTGGTTCAGAGAGTCCGTGGACTGGGACAGGTAGCGCAGGCTTTTCAAAGGGATCTCGTCCAACCCCGGGCTGCGGGGGCGGGACCAAGGGCGGAGGATCAGGAGGACAGGAACATAATGAGGTTAGCTGGAGTAGCGTATACAGCTAATTGATGGGCAGGGGGATATAGAGGAGGTGGGGTTTAGCGCTGAGTGATGGGCAGGGGGAGGCAGGGAAGGTGGGGTTAAGGGCTGAGTGGCAGGCAGGAGGAGACAGAGGAGGTGGGGTTTAGGGCTGAGTGGCAGGCAGGGGGAATGCAGAGGAGGCGGAGTTTAGGGCTGAGTGGCAGGCAGGGGGAAGCAGAGGAGGCGGAGTTTAGGGCTGAATGGCAGGCAGGGGGAAGCAGAGGAGGCGGGGTTTAGGGCTGAGTGGCAGGCAGGGGGAGGCAGAGGAGGCGGGGTTTGGGGCTGAGTGGCAGGCAGGGGGAAGCAGAGGAGGCGGAGTTTAGGGCTGAGTGGCAGGCAGGGGGAAGCAGAGGAGGCGGAGTTTAGGGCTGAGTGGCAGGCAGGGGGAAGCAGAGGAGGCGGGGTTTAGGGCTGAGTGGCAGGCTCACCCTGCGATGTTGCTGACTGAGATGCTCTTGGACAGGTTAGTGCTGCAGAACGGTCTGATGCTGCTGGGTCTGCGTGAGCCGTCCACATCTGCAGCCTGCACCGCCCACGGCTGCTCCCTCTGGGCTGCGGCTGATAAAAAATACAGTCATTATACAGGTATAAATATATATGCACAGACAATATATACATATTACACATATATACACTCACTATTCATGCATAAATACATATGCTCACACAATATATACACATTACACATATATACTCATTACACATGCATACATATATATGCTCACACAATATATACACATTACACATGTATACTCATTACACATGCATACATATATATGCTCACACAATATATACACATTACAGATATGTACACACACATACTCACATTATACATGCATGAATATACATGCACAGACAACATATACACATTACACATATGTGCACAGACATACACACATTATACATGCATAAATATGTATGAACACACAATATATATACATTACACTTATGTACACACACATGCACACATAATACATACACATGAAACATCACATTACAACTTGTATATACATATACTCACACAATGCATACACATATATTACAGCTAAATACACACACAAAACACATACAGACACATACAGTTCATACATAGAGACACCTGTACTGACAAGGGTAAGATATAAATAATTTCAGAGGAAAGATATTATATTAGTATGAACATCGATGTGTACATCGATACTCGATGAAGGTCATTGCGACCGAAACTCAATAAATTATTGGGAGCTTATGATTTCGATGTGTGTAAATTTTTCCTTTTTGTTATGAATAATTTAAAGTGAAAAATGACAGAACTTACATTTGCATCTCAAAATGCCTGGATCTGGTACAGCAAACTGCTGTTTCTGAAGCTGGGAGACAAGAGAAAGACTTGTTTTAAAATACATAATGCAATATTATAAATATTCTCATTATATCATCTTTCACACAAACAGCAAGACACAACAAGAGACATAGAGAGAGAAAGAGAGAGAGAGGGAGTTAGAGGGAAAGAGAGAGAGAGAGAGAGAGAGGGAAGGAGCGAGAGAGGTGTAGAGAGAGAGAGAGGAAAGGAGCGAGAGAGAGAGAGGAGAGAGCGAGTGTCGAGAGAGTGAGAAAGAAAGAGAGAGAGGTGTCAAGAGAGCGATGACAGTGTGAAAGAGAGAGAGAGAGAGAACATCACCTCATTCACCTTCATCTTGGTCCTGGTGCAGGCAGGCAGAGTTTCCCTGCAGGGTTTATGAACATGTGCATTGCAGTCTGATAAAAAAAAACAAAAAACAGAAGCACATCATTTCTGCTGTGAGAAGCCAGGGCTGGGATTACAAAAAATCTACACAGAACCTTTCCACTGGAACCTCTATTAATACACACCCTTGCTGACAGGTCATACAAGGAGGAGGAAACCATCATTCAGCGTAGACGGAAAACTGCACTGAATCACCACAGATACTTCTGGGTCGAACAGATTTATCCCCTACTGTACCTGATAACACACAGGGAGAACCCCGCCCCCACCTCAACCTCTCCCTAGAAGTCCATCAATCAAGCAGAATCACTCGGTTCAGTGCTTTGAGATTGCTGCAATAGCAGTAACTATAGTACTAATGAACCACCTTGAAGAGAGCCAACAGGCTGAATATAATCATAAAGAGATACAGCTGTTTTGTCTAAGTAGACCCTACAGACCACCTGAATAGAAATCACAAGAAATACATTACACTATTTTACAAATACATTATATATATCTATATTGGCCAAATGTACAGTAAATTCTTTGAATACACTGCACACTGTCCAAATACACTACAAATCACCAAAATACACTATCACACAGCACGCCACTTCAGATATTTTCTTCTGTAGACAGCAGACGGCCGAATTGTTGTGAATTTCACCACAGATTCACTTCCTGTTTTCTACTGCGTTTCCCATTTATCAGGAAAAGCGACATCAGCTTCTGTCTCACTCTGAAGCGGCACCACGTTTCGCAGACATAACAGGAAATAGCCCCGCTGCTCCTGGTGACAATTTCAACAAGGACGCCAGGAAGCCATGAAACCACAGAACACCCTAGCGCGATTAGCTGCTGCAGAGCGCTTGACACATGTGAAAGCATGCTCCGGTCCGACACAGTTAATCTGTGTGATCCGAAATACAGCCACCTTTCCCCACGCATGCACAAACACTGAGTAATCAAGATCAATGTATAATGTAGAACATTCTAGATTACAGAAGCATCCAATTATAGATGAGTATTACTTATATAACATTGGTTTTACACAAAACCTAGCTATCTCCAAAAAACTATATTCTCCATGTTCTAGCTCAGAATGCTAGTCACAGAGGGATTTGTGCCACTGTTACAGCAACATTGTCGAGTCTTGAGACCTTTACAGTACATATAGCAGGACGAGGACTTCTGCTACACGTAACAAAATGACAGAAGATGGACATTTGCATTCTGGCAATAAGCTAAAAGAATAGCTTATAAAATACACTCGTCTGCCTTAATTCCTGGATAAACAACACAGAATTAACAGAGACCCCTGGTGGAAAGTAAAGAAAAAGCAGGTGCTTTTCTGGCTCTTACTGGTGCAGTTGAATGCCTCCTTTGCGGTGATGGTTTTGTGGCACTGGTGACACTGCACGGGGGCGGAGCTTACGGCACTGAAGACATGTCCGTTCAATGTTCGCTTGTCCCTCTCTTTCACCTCTTTTTCTTTTTCTTTGCCTCTGTTCTTTTCCTTCTCTTTCTCCTGAGCAGAAAGCACAATAAAAACATAGGTTAAAGCCATTGGGAGCAAAAAAAAAATGGCCTGGAATCAATCAACATTCTTTTACTTTAATTGAGGAAGAAGTCACTAGATACTAGGGCATCCTGCTTATGAGATGTATTCGTACTACAAATCCCAGCAGCTTCTTGTGCTAAATGACAAATGTCAAAACCTGATCTTATTTTTATCTTCAATCAACCATACAGATGCACACAAATCTACAGATTACTAACTTACAGTATTGGAGATAATTAGGTATATAACACGTCTATTTGTAACAGGTATATATACACAGCATGTATGTGCATTTGTGTGTGTACATATTACTTATTTTTCAGATTATGTTAATTTGTACAATTACTTTAGCTTTTCTAACATGGGGGAGTACGTATAAAAAGAACGGTAATTCCTACAAGAATCACCTGATATGGACATAAATCATCAAATTAACGCTGACAGTCTGCACTTTAACCTCATATTCATTGTTTTATTTCAAATCTAATGTGCTGGAGTACAGACCCAAAGCAACAAAAATCAAGGCACCGTCCCAATACCTTCTCATTTAACTATATATATATATATATATATATATATATATATATATATATATATATATACAATTGTGAAGAACAGAAAAGGAAATAAGTGACCTGTATGAAATTCAGATTTAAAAAATAGATGAAGGACAAGGTTTTAAAGCTCGTGTTTTCATAGGGAAATGGGTAGAGTACCACGCAGCATATATTTGAAAAGCTGTAGAAATGCAGAATGCTCGCAGCACACTGCGCAGGGCAGTCGTCAGCGTGACTGTTTGAGCAGGAGTGATTTCCAGCAGGATTCTGACACCAACCCCGCCCCAGCTCAAAGGAAATGTTAAATGCAGCTTTTCCCATTTAAAATCTACACCCGATAGTCATGCGGAAAAGCTGCAATCCACACGATTATCTCCCGACTAGACGTCTGCTTAAACAGCCCTTTGCAGTGTTGTTTTAGTGCACAAACGGCAGCATTTACTGATATTATCAACCCGCAGTAGTTTTCATTATTTCTCTGTCTCCAACCTCCATCACCATTATCTTTCTATCTTTCTTCCTTTTATTATGACTGCATGCACAACTGGCATATTTCCATGAAGATATGACACCATACTGACTGACAGCCCGTGCTCTGGCAAAGCACTTAGCAGCTGCTGACAGTGAGTCAAAGGAAAAGCACAGCATGCTGAAAATAGAGTGAATGTGTGATATTAACACAAAGCAGACACAACATCCACCTCCGCGCACCTCTCGTCCAGATTAAATGTCAAACTTCAGACAAACTCCTCTCACCATTGTGTGCGGGGGGCCAGCACCACATGTGACAGTTTCCAGAAAAATAACCCAACATGAGTACATTAAAAGCACCATCAAGCCAAAATGGCTGCACTTTTACACACAAACCGGAAGCCAAATGCTATATCTAGGAGAAGGGGGAGGGATTCTAATTAAAATGGAAGCGCAAACCATGACACAAAAAAATCTTGAAGAGAAAACTGAAAAAGAGAGACAAAGAGCGAACAGAATTGTATTTAACAAAGAAACAAAGAAACAAAAACAGTGCAGGTTCTTTTAGTTTGCGACTAAATCAAGTATGGTGTTAATATTGATAAATGTGACATAATGAACTCTGAATCACTATCAGTCTTACAGGATTTTTATGTGAATTTAAAAGCCATAATGTCTACAAAGAAAATAGGAAAGAGCAGTTGCCATTTTGTTTCAGACGACACCCTGAATGCCTACTGCCTACAGTAAAGCATCGCAATCTCATGGTTCGTGGTGGCCAGGAAACCAAACTGGTTTCCTGAATGCTGGTGTTGATAAAACGAAGCAGTTTTCACAGAGCTGCAAAAACCGCGTCTAGATTCCCCGAAGAGGGAGAAACCACGGCTCACCCCAAACTTCCTGCTTCACCCCCCCCCCCCCTCACCCCAAGAGTGATGCGATAAAGCCTTCATCTAACTGCAGGATCTGAGAGCTCCTCTATCATCGACATCTCCACACCAACGCAATATCCACAGCAGAGCCTTCAGAAGTCACACTACAGAAACCACTGAGCCCTGTAACTGCTCTGATGTCAATACAGATTACAGGGTTTCTTTTTTAAACAACCTGTCACAGGCTCAATTAGGCCACAGGTCAATTAGAACTAAGGACCGGTCCCATCAGTGCAGAATCCACTATAAGTTCAGAAGGACACAGACTGTACTGGCACACATGCTGGTTACAGGGTTTTGAGTGAGCACCTTCTAGTTTTTTGTGTTGAACTGGGCCTCTTCTCACAAAAGCAATTTGTGAAAATTTCCAAGCCCCTGTTCTACAACCAGTGCTCTGGTGCCGTTACACTGGTTTGGACAAAACTGGAAGCTGGTCACTGATGCTAGAACAGTCTTTAATATGGAGTTCACCATAAGTTTTGTCAATCCTGGAGGCTGATCATAGCGACATAGGGGGCGACATAGCTCAGGAGGTAAGACCGATTGTCTGGCAGTCGGAGGGTTGCCGGTTCAAACCCCGCCCTGGGCGTGTCGAAGTGTCCTTGAGCAAGACACCTAACCCCTAACCCCTAACTGCTCTGGCGAATGAGAGGCATCAATTGTAAAGCGCTTTGGATAAAAGCGCTATATAAATGCAGTCCATTTACCATTTACCATGATCACTGATTCCAGAACAGTGTTTCATATGGAGTTCCCCCCAATTTTGGCCAAATCTCGAGGCTTGTTACTGACCCCTCAAGAGTGTGACTTTTGAGTTCCCCACAGTTGGGCCAGTGCAGGAGGGTTTTTTTTGGGGCAAGCTCACCTTGGTCTTCTTGTACATCTTGCTCCTGATGTAGCTGAAGGTGCGCCCCACCTTGGTGGCGCTCTTCCCCTCCTCACCAGCCCTCAGGGGCCCCGGGGCCTCTTCTGAGATGCTGTGCAGGAGCAGGAGGGGCCACGTTTAAAAAAACCACACCCCTAACTTCACTCCACCCACACAGCACAAGCCCACTTATGTTTACTGTCATGAAGCAATGCCAGGGCAATTACAGAAGCACAGGGCATATCTGCCACAGTAAGGGGAAAGGGGGTCGGGGCTACAGACAGACACACCCACAGAAATTCACTGAGGGGTGTAAGGATCTGGACAGACGGACTGAGGGTTTGCAGGTCTGAGACCTTGGGGCAAGAAAACCTAAACCTGAAACTGAAAGCTCCTCTGAGAATGAATGCCTAACAAGGAAATAAAGAATGTAAGGCTGCCGGTGAAGTAAATCAACATGAGAAGACTCACCGTTGAGCCGAAGAGCTGGAGACGCTGGAGGAAGACCTCATTCCTGGAAGGGAAGAGGAAACGCAGCGATCAGAGCAGCTGGAGGTGCTGGTTCTCACCAGTAGCTGATAGCTAACAACTCACCTTCCAGCCATTAACTCCCCCAATAACTCACCGTCCTGCTCCCTCTGGTTGATGGCCGACAGGGACACTGACTTGGAGAGGGGCAGGGTCATGGAGCCATGGATACGCTTTTTAGGGCGGAACACTGCCGATATCTGTAACCCAGAGGAACAAATGCACTTTCGATTTGATTGACATTTTTTAAAACAACAAAGGTTGTCTCCCCCAGCTGCAATTACTACCTCTGGCCCATAGGTGGCAAAAAGGGAGCCACACAGTCAAGCGACTGTGAAGAACGATCGGCCAAATCAAATCAAACGGGGTCTTGGAGTCGCGGCTGGGTGATTCAGCTGATCATGAACGGCCATTACCTGATTCTAGTGATAGTAGATGGTGATTGGTCGATGCAGGTTACCGTAAATGGGGAGCAGCCGATTAAAGTGACTGGGGATGGCAGCTGGTTGGTTACCTGTCGGCCCAGGCTGTTGCTACGCTGCCCCAGCTCCTCCCCCAGATCGTCCTCCGTCAGCGAGGCCGCGGACCCCCTCTCCGCGCTCCGGGGGCGGGGCGCCAGGCCGCGGCACGGGGCCGTCGCCCGCCGTCTGAGGCGGTCCCTCGTACCGTCGCCGTCCGTGGACAGGCCCTCCAGGCTGTAACTGCAGCCGAACACACAGAGGGAGGCGGGCGGTTGGGGCGATGCTGAAGTCTAGAATCGGGGGCGGGCACGGCCACATCTGACGACAGCTCGCCGCGGCGGGTCTCCCGCAACACGCTAACGGTTCCCCTCTGTTCACAAACCAGGAACATCACAGAGCCCGCAAAGCTGTGGGAAACCCCGCAAAGCGTACGGATCACATGACGTAACCTGCAACCGCAGGACTACAGATCCGGGCTGCCATTACACAGAACGCAGGACTCGGGGTGTTATTTTTACACTTTTGACGTTCAGCAGATTCTAAGGGCGCGCTCACAAAGACACTCAGCTGGTGAGGTGAGATCTTATCTCGCGTCTAAAGACGGAACAGAGACCAGAGGAAATGTGTCAACGAGCCGAACGGCTCAGACGACCGCCGGATTGAGACACACGGCGATGCGTCCCAGTCACGGGCCGCTATCTGCCAGTGGACCGTGTGAAGTTTAAACCAACCACATCCTGGCACTGTTTTGCAATTCATTTTCAGTTCTATAACCTCACCAAAATACATTTTCAGGCATTCAATACGCTGAAAATGTAAAGGACAATTGCATTTCTTTTTAAATGACTAAATCTTAAACTCGCTGGAACCTGTCATTGACCAAAACACAACTACTCACTGACTGACATCCAAACATTCGCTGAACAAAACACAACCAACTCACTGACCAACCTACAAACATTCACAGGACGAAACACAAACATTCACAGGACGAAACACAATCATTCACTGAACAAAACAATTGTTCACTTAACAAAACACAATCATTCACTGAACAAAACACAATCGTTCACTGAACAAAACACAATCATTCACTGAACAAAACACAATCGTTCACTGAACAAAACACAGCAATTCACTGACCGAATCACAAGCATTCAGTGAACACGGTGCATCCCTGTGTTGAATGCAAACAGGCCGTAAAGCGTAAACTGAAAACAGCAATACACTGTACTGTAACAACCACTGGAAATGTGCCAGCATTATATTAGTCATATTTCATACAGGACTAATAAAAGCATTTTTTTCTAAATGCAAATAGCAGTAAAGAGCGTCAGTCAAAGATATTAAATGCCTTGTGAAAGACAGTCCAGCTCACCTGGAATCTGGCTCGGTCACGTAGATGACAATATTGGTCATTTTTACTGCAGGTGCCAGTGAAAGACTGTCATAATATACATTTACAGAGGACTGACACTGTGGCACACAGACGCTCTCTCTGTCTGTCTTTCTCTATTTCCCTTTTTCTCTCTTGCTCTTTCTTTATCTCTCTCTCTCTTTCTCTCTGTTTCTCAACACACATGCATGCACTACAGAAGCAAACTGTGACAAGTGTCAGACTGTCAGAGCTAAACTTCAGCTGAGAGAAAGAGAGTGAGAGAGGGGGGAGGGAGCACACACACACACTCAACCACACAGTGCTTGACAATGTCATGTATTCACGTAGTTTTCTCTACCACCTATCTCTTTTACAGGTGGGTTAATCCCAAGAGATAATTTTTTGTGTTTCGTGTTAACTGAACTGATCATCGATAAGCAGGGTATTCATAAAACTCGGTACTGAGACAGTCACTTTATTTACTTTAAAATGCCGTACAAAAACAAAGTTCCTGTACTGCCCACAGTAGCGATATGGTATCGGTCATTTGAAGACCATGTTTATTATATCATTTACATGGCATTTACAGTTTATGTTTTTTTTTACATTTTACGGGTTGCCAGTCAGAACCTGAGGTGAATATCCATGTCAAACCTCCAGCTTTCCTGTTTTGAAATGAAATGGCATTTATTTATTTTCTTGTCAATTTAAAATAATCAAGTATCTCTATCTCGTGTCATAATGAACACTTCAAATGAAAAAAAAACGTGACTGCACAGGGTCTAAGAATCTGTCTGTTCATGCGTGTCACTTTTTAGCAGGAGATAAACACATGCACAAATAAGTATACTGAGTGGATAGGGTAGGCTAATAATTGATGACTAGCCCAATCCGGATGACATTAGAATCTGTGGATCAGCAAAGTGCCCACTCAGAACTAAAGCCCATGAATAAATGCATGCCCAGTCAGTGACAGTATAAAAATATATCATTTCTAAAGGGCAGAATTTAGAAATAATACCTTCTCCTCTGAAATGTTGGCATTCCTTTTGCCAGACTCCCAGATAATCTGAAAATGAAGAAGGAAAAAATGATTAGACGAGGTGAGAGGGATCTCAATGTACTATAACAACATATGAATTAACACACAAGAGCATTAACACATGAATTAACAAGTCCAAGGGTAATCAGAAGATAACTGATTTATATCAGACATTTACCAAAATGCCCGTTGGCTAATTTGAAGGGGAATTACATATCAGAATCAGAATCAAAATCAGAATTAGAATCAGAATCAGAATCAGAATCAGAATCAGGTTTATTGCCAAGTAGGTTTTCACATACAAGGAATTTGCTTTGGTCTGATGATGCATAACAATAAACATAAAATAAACATAGTGCAATAAACATAGTGCAAACAATAAACAGTAAACATAGTGCAAGGATAAACATAGTGCAAGGGGAAAAGTGTTATAAGAATAAGTACAAGTGCGGTATGTCTGTTTGGTGTCCGTGGGGGTCGGGATAACAGTCAGTGTCAGTGGGGGTCCCAGGCTTTGTTTATGAGGCCAGCTGCAGTCGGAAAGAAACTGTTCTGTACTGCACGCATGATTTCTAATTGGGCAGAGTGGTCATGACATGATGGTCACTGTAGATGACATGGGAGCTAAGACAGGAAACAATGTTGTAGAAATAGGCTTGAAAATCAGTGAACTGGTACGCATAGCGTGCTGCAGGAGTTCAGACCTGTATCCTTTTCCAGAAAATTCTCACTCCATCAAGGAATTGGGCCAAGGAGACCCTTCCCTAAATGACTCCTTTCCAACATGCTGGACTACCAAAAAACTGAGTTTCCCAATCCTCATCCTTGAAACCTCTAAAACACTTCCCTCCAACACAGCCAATGTATATCCAGACAGGTGAGTAGAGAGGGTAGGGAAGATACTCAAATCTGGCCCTCAAATCCAAATATATACTCAAATGATACTCAAATCCGCTAATCCCTGGTTTCCTTGTCTCCCAGGTAATTAACTCAATAATGTGTGCTACTTACTGGCCAGACTGCCTTTACACCTGAATCTCAGGTAAAAGGAGGGTTGATATGAGTAACAAGGGTGTAGAGGGTTTCCATGAGTTGTTTTGTGAGTTGTGATATGTGTGAGATCTAGGTGTGGTTTGGGTATGGTGGGGATGCAGTGCGGGGTGGGGATTGAGTATGGTATGGGTATGGTGGGGATGCAGTGAGGGGTGGGGATTGAGTATGGTATGGGTAGGGTGAGGGTGTGGTTTGGGTATGGTGGGGATGCAGTGAGGGGTGGGGTTTGAGTATGGTATGGGTGTGGTGAGGGTGTGGTTTGGGTGGGGTATGGTGGGGATGCAGTGCGGGGTGGGGATTGAGTATGGTATGGGTGTGGTGAGGGTGTGGTTTGGGTGGGGTATGGTGGGGATGCAGTGCGGGGTGGGGATTGAGTATGGTATGGGTAGGGTGAGGGTGTGGTTTGGGTATGGTGGGGATGCAGTGAGGGGTGGGGTTTGAGTATGGTATGGGTATGGTGAGGGTGTGGTTTGGGTGGGGTATGGGTGGGGTTTAGACCCACCTGCGCTGACTGATCTCTGCCTCTCCCTCAGGGCTCCTCCCGGGCCCCCAGCTGTGTCGGCGGAAAGGGGAGGGGGAGCGGGCGGGGCAGAGCAGGAGGGCGGAGCCAGCGGGCACCTCCGTCAAGCGGTCCTTCTCCTCCTCCTCCCCCGCCCCTGCTGCCCCTGCCCGTTGCACCTCCTCCGAACTCCAGCTCCTCCTCCCCCCCACGCTGCATTCAGGGGCGGAGGCAGGAGGCCCAAGGCTTGCAGCGTCATCATTGGACGAGCAGGAAACTGACACTTCGCTCACACTGTCCCCCGACACCAACTCTACCTCCACCTACAAACACAGAGAGAGAGAGACAGCGAGGCAGTCAGCCGAAATAGGTCTGCGGTGTGGTACACGTCATAGGTTCGATTCCCAGGTGAGATACTGTTCCCCTGAGTAATGCACTTAAACCTCAATTTAACTTTGAATTCTTCAGAAAATGTATCTAGCCGTATCTAAGTGTCTGTTAAATGTTCAAATGTAAAGTAAATAGAAAAAGGGATGTCAATCTACACCACGAGAGGAAGGAACTTTGTCTTCATGCGATCTGCAAGTGTGTCAACACTTATCTTAAACACCGTGGGTGAGCTCACGCTGACTTTAATCTACTTCAGTAAAACACCACAGCAGCCTGAGGGAGAGAGGCCCGTCCCCTGACCACCGCTCGGCCTTACGGTCACCGGTCATCACCGCGGTCCTTCGGTCAGCTGCGTGACCCGCGCGGCACCTGAGCAGCCCGGCTGCAGGGTCGCAGGGGGAAGAGAAGCGACCGTTCGACTGCGCTGCGTTTCGCACGAAGACGCGCACTGGCATGCGCTTCCCAGGCAGCGATGCCAGATTTGAAAACAGAGAACCCGCCCAAAGTCACTTTTCCCCCCATGCACAATAACATTAAGAAGTGGCCCAATCGGGCGGGAATCCACCCAATCTGGCAACGGCACTTCCAGAGCCGGCCGAGGAGAGCGGCGCCTCCAGAGCCGGCCGAGGAGAGCGGGGCCTCCAGTTTCTGCCGGGCGTTCCAACTTTGCGGGAAAAAAAAGCTGGAACGGTGAAGCAAAAGTGGAAGTTCGGGGGCCTCGCCGGGGGATGGGGACGGAGCGTTCCCCGCGAGCCGCTCGCCGCGGCGGGAGCGCTAACGGCGTGAGACGGGCCAAACCCGCCGTCCCCGCCCCCCTCCCCCTCCCGCTGCGTAACCGGAGAGCGGCGTGCCGGGGGAACGGGCGCAGGGGCCCCCGCGTGCTCGTTAAAGCCGGCTGGCGGTTTTTTTCGGGGCGGCGGGGACGCGCGCCAGCCCCGAATGCCGCTGCTTAACGACCCGGGAGCTCGGGCTTTTTTTTTTTACGAGGGGCGGGGCCCCGGGAGAAAGTTCCAGAACCGGTGACTCAGCGCCGAGCCCACGAGGCGCGGAAAAACACTCACGCTACGCTACGCAGCGAACATTCCTCCTCCACAAAAACAAACTCTGCCTCGCTGAAAAAAACCGAACTGAGTCCCTTTACTCCGTACGCAGAGGCTCGAGGTCACATGACGCCAGCGGAGGGCGCTCTGGCATCCATCACCAGCGACTTGTTCGCGAACCCGCCTCGTCGCCGAAAGGGAAGGGGAAGCGCGCGTCGCTGGTGCTGGGATGTGAAGTTCGGTTTGTTTTGGTGCCCAGAGCAGCCACGCAAAAGCATCGCTGTGTTCGTTTGCAACCAGGAGACGAATGCTTCTTTTCCGGATTCTGTGACCACGTTGCCGGTATTTTGATGCCCTGACGAAGGTCTTTGACCGAAAGCCTGCCATTAAAAAGACACATTTTTTTTGCAATACTCTCAGTGCGCCCTCAGGCTTTTATTACACTGCACGGTTCTATCTTCGGGTTGCACCTGAGCAGTTGTCGGACGTGCGGACAATTCTTCTACCGTGACCGCGGCCGAGCCGAGCTGAGATTGGGACGTCCGGGAAACGTTACCAGGACTTCTCCGCGGTTAGGCCATCGACCCCGACCCGCCCCCACCCCCCGACCCCCAAATAGCGTGACCTCACCTTTGGCAATGCGCTGTACACCCCTGCGTCAGCGGCGAAGAAGCCGTCGCCGTCGCTGCCCGAGTCGCGCCAGGTGAGCGACGCGCTGCTTCCTGTGCTCCGAGGGGCCGGGCGCGGAGAGGATTCTGGGATGGAGAGAAGGGGGCGGGGTCAGCAGGTCACCTGAACTAATCCCCAGAAACTCGCGCCCAGGGGAGCACGCCACTCACACACAAACAGACAGACGCGAAAACGCCGAACGGACGCGCGATGGTCGCGTGGCGGCGGGTGAGGAAACGAGCCGCACAGGACGTGACATCGGACGGGAGATAGCGACGGCGAGGCTTCACAGGTGACACTTTCACACGCAGATCTCTCTGAGTCAGCCCCCCGCCCTCACCTGGCTGCTCTGAGCTCCGCTTCTCCGCCTGAGCCGCGTCTGCGCACAGAGGGGAGGGGCGGAGAGAGTCGCCCTCTCTGTGGATCTGAAAGAGAGGGAGAGAGAGGGAGAGAGTCAGAGAGAGAGAGAGAGAGAGAGAGTTTTTGTGTGAGTGTGTGTGCGTGAGAGAGAGTGTGTGTGTGTGTGTGAGTGCGCGTTCTTTGTACATCCCCTCAGTTAAAGCCAATCACAGTGACTGCCCACAAACACTAACCCGTGTCCAAATGCTGATTAAACCCAACCACACGCATTAGAAATGACTGCCTGTGGCATTAAAATGAAACTGCTTCGCCACTAACCACTGCTGCGCATACCAGCAGCAGCCCAATAAAGCTTCCTCCGGCTTCAGTGCATTTCTGAACTGCCTGAATCAGAACCAGCCCATTTCACTAAACCTGGTCCATGTGGCCTTTTAAGAGCTGAGCGGAGGGACCAGCCACTTAGTGTCAGACATACAGTATTCAATCCACACTGCTGCAGATTTCCAATACACTAGAAATGATCACAGTCTGATCTGGGGTCAGTGCTGTTAAACTGATCTAGAGTCAGTCCTTTTAGACTGATCTGGGGTCAGTGCTGTTTCAGTCTGATCTGGGGTCAGTGCTGTTGCAGTGTGATCTGAGGTCAGTGCTGTTTCAGACTGATCTGAGGTCAGTGCTGTTTCAGACTGATCTGAGGTCAGTGCTGTTTCAGTCTAATCTTGGGTCAGTGCTGTTTCAGACTGCTCTGGGGTCTGTGCTGTTTCAGACTGATCTGGGATCTGTGCTGTTTCAGACTGATCGGGGGTCTGTGCTGTTTCAGACTGCTCTGGGGTCTGTGCTGTTTCAGACTGATCTGGGATCTGTGCTGTTTCAGACTGATCGGGGGTCTGTGCTGTTTCAGACTGCTCTGGGGTCTGTGCTGTTTCAGACTGATCTGGGGTCCGTGCTGTTTCAGACTGATGTAGGGTCAGTGCTGTTTCAGACCGCTCTCAGCTGATAATATGTAGAGAGATGGGTGCTACACACTGCTGAGAGGAAAGCAGACAAATCCTCTCAGCACTGAACTGCACTCAGGACCCTGCAAGAAATGAAGCAGCTATATAAGTTACAGTCATTTAAATATAGAATTTTGTTCTAGACAAGCAGGATGTTGCACACACAGAGAGGTGACCTCTCCGTCGAGAGGTGATTGACTGGCCAGGCCAGAAACCCAGCTTCCCCTAGTGATACAGTTTGTGTGCAAACTTCAATTTCGCACGTTTCAATTTCGCACGCAGAATATCGGGAAGTAAATTAAGCACTGAAAAATTGCCCGGACAATAATATGAACGGACCATAAAATCAGGTTTTGCGTCAGCACTTTAATACTGAAATGAAAGAAGAACGGTTGAGTTATACAGGTTCCCGGTGCTGCCCTTTACGCAGTGGGAGAGGCTGAGGGGTCGGTCGTCTCTCAGGCTTGAAGAAGAAACGGTTCTCCCAGACTGACCCAGCAGGCAGGGCAGCGGCTCCAGGCCGGAGGAAACGGCGCACGTGCTCAGAGAGAGGCGGGCTCCTTGACCGAACGCTCGCCAGAATCGGGGCCCACTTCTTTCCAAAGACAAGCTTTGGCAGAAGAACGTCACGGTCAGTTCTGAGAGAAGCTTGTACGACCGCAGCGAGCGGTCCAGGTGACCCACCTGCCCGAGCGCGCGGTCCACGTGAGCTGAGCAAACGCGGTTCGATGGCAGGGCGGGGCAGCTGGCCGAGACCGGAGGGAAAAATGCCCGAAAGCCACACCCCCCGCGTTTGTCACCATGGGAACGAGGACAGACTGTGACCTGTCATACCAGAGCACTGCAAAGTTATCGTCCGCTTCTAATCAAGCAGCTATTTCATCAAGCGCTCGCCCGGTCTATTTATGGACAGAGGAATAACATACAGCCCAGACTCCTAAATACACACGTGGCCCCGCCCAGTTCCCCAGAATTCCATCAGCACATCGCTATGACAACATGAGAAATGGCAGGAAGTTCACAGAGGAATGCTGCCCTCCCTGAAAGAATTAAAAAATCACATCCCATTCTCCAGTCAGATCAAACAAACAACCCGTCACTGACCTGAACACCTACCGGTTCTGAACCTGTATGGAATACTGAAATGGAACTTTCGGGTACACTCCAAAAAAAGTCTTGAAAAGAGTCAAAGTGTCTCACCTCAATGGCAGCATTTTTGTTTTATTTAGCAAAAAAAGTAACATAAATGTGATTTAAAGCCTAAATATAAGACGAATATACTTGTTGAGACTCATTTTTAAGTTTTTGCAATGTACCCACACTTCTGACATGCGCCACAGAGTCTGGATTGGATTGTGCATTAATACTGAATTGATACCAGCCACTGCTTCAAACGAAGAATCAATCCATATAAAAGGGTAAAAGCATGCTACTGTACATGCAAGAGCTATTTTAAATGCAAGAGCTATTTTAAGAGAAGGGCATTGGCCAAGCAGACAAATTTAGACCACAGGCCAAAGCGCAGGGCAAATGTCCTGTCCAATGAAGTCAATATTCAAATTAAAATTCAAATGACATTCAAATTACACTCAAATTAGAAACGTCTCCTCCCAGTGGCCTGCTGTGGCCAACAGCCCCCCCCCCCCCCCCCCCCCAGGCAGTCTGGGGTAAACAGAAGCAGAGTTTGTGGCTGGCAGGGAGAGAGTGCTCTGAGCCAGGCCCAGCAGTGTGTGCACACACCAAGCCTGTCAGCAAGGAGGAGTCTGGAGAGGGACTGATCCCACAGAATAATCTGCACTCTCCACACAACTAACAAGAGAGTGGAAAAATCACACACACACTCATACATACACACATATACACATGCATTCATACACGCACACACATATATTCTCACATACACACATATTCTCACGTACTCATACACACACACACACACACTCACACATATTCATATACACATACACACACACACATTTGCATACACACCACTCCCCCCTACACAACCACAACCACACAGACACAAACATACACACAAATACATGCACACCCTGCTCCCCCTCACATACACATATACACATATTCACGCACACACACACACACGCACGCACGCACACACACACACACACACACATAGACACGCACATACACACATAGAGCATACACATCCCCCACACACATACACGAATACAGACCCATACATATACACAAAAATGCAAACATGCACACACACACACACACACACACACACACACACACACACACACACACACACACACACACTCACACACACACACACACACACACACACACACACACACACACACACACACACTCACACACACACACACACACACACACACACACACTCACACACACACACACACACACACACACACACACTCATACCTTTAGCAGAAGCACGTCCACGGCTCCGCGCTCCTTCGCGCTCAGCGTGTACTTGCGTTTGTGTCTTTCATACATCTCTCCTTCAGAAAAACCAAAACCTGCAGGATTCCAGCATGAAGTCCTCTCTCCCTCTTTTTCTCCCTCTCTCTTTCTCACGGTTCAGGAAACTAGATGCTCTTTTTCAGTCTTTCACATCTGGACAGAGAACTGGTTCCCTCCAAGTCCCTCTCCCACACTCGCTCTCTTAATTCCCACCCCCTTTTTCTCTTTCACTCTTTCCTTCTGCCTGTTTTGGCCCATCCCATCACTGCTCCCCAGCCTCTCTCTCTCTCCCTCACTCTCCTCCCTTCCTCTTTGAGCCGAGCTCCGTTGGCTCAGACAGACAGCGCAGCCCTGTGAGTGACAGGTCTTCAGTAGTACACCGGTGAGTGACAGAGCAAACTGAATTAGCTCTTAACATTCCACACAGCCTATCAGAGCTCAGTAAGGACAACAAAGCAACCAATCCTAGACCGGGACACTGCCACATTCTTGAGTCCATATTTTTATTCAGTTAATTCAAGAAGTATTTTTCAATCAGCTTCAAAAGTACTGCAGGTACTGCAAGAGCAGTGTAGGTGTAATGCGGGTGCAATGGGGAAGTACGACAGGCACAGTACTTGTGAGGACCTGAGACAATCGGAAAAACTGCATGATATTTAACAGTACTCTTCAATCCACAGTACAGGTGGGTCCATAACGCAGCCTGTAGTGGGTGTTATATAACCAGGTGGAACATTAACCAGTTTGACTGTGGTAAAAGTCCCCAACCACAGGGTGGTCATTTAAGGGGTCTTACGCTGAAACCCCCCGCCCCCTTAATGTATATCCCACACACTGGCACCAGGCCAAAGCACTACTGCTCACAGCACCCTGTACCCAGTAACTAACGGCGTCAAATGAGAAAGCAACATGCTCATCCCTGATTGGCTGACGAGCAGTTGTCTGGGGTTCCAGCAATCAAGGCCAGCTGATATGGACCAATGGAAATGGGATTTCAGAACGGAAAGCCCACGCCCCCCCCCCCCCCAACATCTGCTAAAAAACATCAACCGACGAAAACAGCTGGAACCACGGAAACCGTTCCCAACCCTCGAAAGAAGGGGATGGGGAAGAGGGGAAGGGCTGTTCCCACCGCCTCAGACGAAGGCACCGAACCCTCCAAACCCGCAGAGCGCGGAAGAAACCGGAAAACCGGATTACAAGCCGAGCCGCCACGGCTCGTTACGGGAGAGAGGAAGAATCCGAGCGCGCTGGCGCCCTGACCGAGAGCGCCGCTTTCCGAGGAAATCACCCAGCGCCAAACAGCTGGTGTTTACGAAGCGAGCCCGCTGCCCTTAACCGCAATCCAAAATGGACGCCGTCGGCGGGCAGGGAGCTTGCCGTGAGGTTGCGTCAGAAAGAGAAGTCAGAAGTGATGTCGGAGACCGCACCTTCCCGCCCTTCAGGAGTCAGAGCTGCAGACCAGACGCAAAACACACCGTCCCCACGACAATTTCATTTTCTTCCCACGTTATTACACAGAGCTCAAACGTAACAGTGCGTTCCCGACGTGTGCGCTGGTCTTCAAACAGCCAGCCGCCTCATGCCAAGGTTCACGCTTGCCACTTACAGGCGCACGCAACTCCGGTGCAGAGCGTGAGCCAATGGAAGGGCATAGAGCTGGTGGAATAAACCAATCAGAAGCACATGCTGAGCTTACGTGAAGAGAAATGGACCGATAAAATACTTACATAAACAACTAAGCAAAACAAATACTATGATACTGGATGTCAGCCAGCCAGGATGTTACATATGCTTTTTTTTAAACCTGAGAGTTATTTTCCCGCCGATTCCTGTCAGCCATTTTGGGACCGTGTTTATTGTGTATGTAACACTGGCATCAGCACTGTCGCCATGTATTCGGCAGCCAATGAAGTTACTTTCAAGTGAATATTATCCACACAGAACAGCTCTCCTGTTTAGAAACAGAACAGCATACTATAAATCAAAATGAAGTTTCATTATTTTCCTGTTCATTAATTTTAAAAAGTATCTTTATCTTGTGGTTGAATGAACGCATTGAATGAACACTGAAAAAAAAGGAATTGCTCAAGGCCTTTAAAAATGATTATTAATTATTATGATAATGTAATTAAATAAAAGCATTCAAAAACTTATTCCAGATACACACATAGAATTTTCTAAACTTGACTGGTTGGCTAAACCTGCAGAGCACAAGCAATTGATCACACACACACACACACAATTCTGACACATTTAAATAGACAAACAGAGAGGGAGACCAAGAGAGAGGGAGACTACTTTCACACTGGCCAGTCAACACTAAACACAACACTAAAAATAGCACATCTATAAACTGTTAAACCATAAGCACCCACAAGGGGGCATTTGAGAGAGACAGAACTGTCCGCCCTCACAAACTACTGCTGCTGCTTCGAGGGACCAGAGGACGTGTTTCTTTTTTATGTCTTCTTCTAAATTGAGCACTCTCCTTCTCAGTTCAGCTGGCGTGTAGCTACAGGCAGCACTCTAACATATTTATTACTCTGCGTTTACTCAGGGCTTGCAGCCGGTGCACAAAACGAGCACCGCGACCACACAGAAGCACTTTCCTCTTTTACCCATGCACCCTAAGTCAAAAATGTGTCCTTAATAATAAAACAACCTTTTATTTTACAGTATCTGTTGCTTTAGTCCTCAGTTATTACCCTGATTACCACAGAATAAAACGCACAAAGCGCTTACGCTGCGCCGGACCCGGGAGAGACTACCAAAGATCGCGGCGGCTTTTGAGAGCCGCCACCGCGGGGACGACCGGGCCAAGCCAAACACACGGCGGTATCTGCGTCTGTCCGCCGATAAACACGCGCGCGGCAGAATTCGGCAGGAAGTCCTGCCCTCTGCACTCGACGGACGCGATACGAGGCAGTTCACCGCGGGGACAAGCGAGGCCCGTAAACAAAAAAACGGGGCCGTCGTATCGCCACGGGCCAGAAATCACACCGGAGCGTCCGGGAGCACGGCGCCAGCCGGGAGCGAACCGGGCCAAGGTCCGGCTCGGCTCCCGCGAGGTCACGGGCTCAAATCCAGGACGAAGACGCTGAAGCCCCGCCCTCCGTTTCTCGGCATTAAAAAGGGACGGGCCGCGGGCGACGGCCCCCCGGTCGTGCACAGGATATCCTGTTCGGGAGGAGAGCTGGCCTCGCACAGCGAGATGGCCGAAGCCACAGGAATCGGGAGGAGCGCCGAGCCACCTGACCCGGCCTCGGCTTCCCCCTCGGCCTGGAGATGACACAGGCCTCCCTGGCTCCTCCCCTTCCTCCGACAGGACATCCGCCGCCCAGCACGGCCAGCTATCATCAGCTTAATTTCAGCCCTGCCCGGATTCTCTTAACGTTCCTATGAACCTAAAACCTCACCATAGATATTCTAACCCGCTCATAAGCTGCCGTGTGATAAGAAGCAGCAGAGGTCACTTCCTGTGGACGAGAGCACGCGCAAACCTGCGCTCCCCCTAACCGATAGCGGCGGCCGTGGCAACGAGCACCGACGCGCGTACGACCGGGTACCCCAAATTGGAGAGAAAAGGAGAAAAAGCATTTTTAAAACATTATTTTTAAATACCAAAAAAAGCCCAGACACCGACACGCTCACAGGATGAACTTTCACAAGATTTCTCCAGTGCCATTTTCCCCAAGAGAGCCACTTAATTGGGAGGCATTTGTTATTTTCCCTGTGGGGATTGCTGTGAATCTGCAGTAATGAAGAGCCGGCCTCATCGACTGGAGGAGGAGGGAACTGTAGGCCCGTGGGGTGTAGTTCAGAATGGCCAATATTCATTTCACTATCAGTATAAAACATTAGACCTGTCACTTTCGACGTTTGCGTCAGAATTTCTAACCGAGGACTCACCTCTTCGTCTCCTGCGTCTGTCGCAGCGGCTGAGGACGGCCCTCCTCGACTGTCTTCCTGGCTCACCATGGAAACATCCTCTGTACCGAGAAACAGAAGGGGCTACTGAGAGAGAAGCAGGAAACAGAAACTTATCTAAATCTAACTATGGAACTGGGCTGGCTCATTATACCTCTGTCTCACTGTAGGGCTGAACCAGGCTGGATCATTATACCCCTTTACCACTAGAGCTGAACCAGGCTGGCTCATTATACCCCTTTACCACTAGAGCTGAACCAGGCTGGCTCATTATACCCCTTTCCCACTGTAGAGCTGAACCAGGCTGGCTCATTATACCCCTTTCCCACTGTAGGGCTGAACCAGGCTGGATCATTATACCCCTTTACCACTAGAGCTGAACCAGGCTGGCTCATTATACCCCTTTCCCACTGTAGAGCTGAACCAGGCTGGCTCATTATACCCCTTTCCCACTGTAGAGCTGAACCAGGCTGGATCATTATACCCCTTTACCACTAGAGCTGAACCAGGCTGGCTCATTATACCCCTTTACCACTAAAGCTGAACCAGGCTGGCTCATTATACCCCTTTCCCACTGTAGAGCTGAACCAGGCTGGCTCATTATACCCCTTTCCCACTGTAGGGCTGAACCAGGCTGGATCATTATACCCCTTTACCACTAGAGCTGAACCAGGCTGGCTCATTATACCCCTTTCCCACTGTAGAGCTGAACCAGGCTGGCTCATTATACCCCTTTCCCACTGTAGAGCTGAACCAGGCTGGATCATTATACCCCTTTACCACTAGAGCTGAACCAGGCTGGCTCATTATACCCCTTTCCCACTGTAGAGCTGAACCAGGCTGGCTCATTATACCCCTTTACCACTAGAGCTGAACCAGGCTGGCTCATTATACCCCTTTCCCACTGTAGAGCTGAACCAGGCTGGCTCATTATACCCATTTACCACTGTAGAGCTGAGCCAGGCTGGATCATTATACCCCTTTACCACTAGAGCTGAACCAGGCTGGCTCATTATACCCCTTTCTCACTGTAGAGCTGAACCAGGCTGGCTCATTTTACCCCTTTCCCACTGTAGAGCTGGAACAGACCTGGGTAAAACACTTATTTGTTTTGGATTCAATAACTTTTCTACGCTTTACTCATCTTGTCTGGTGTATTGAAATACTCTCAAAAAGTGCAAACCCCGGCTTCTGGTCATATTGGCAGACTCAATTACACCAGGCAAGATCAACAGAGCGCAGAAAAGTATTTGAATCCAAAACAAATACGTATCTGGCCCAGGTCTCAGCTGGAACCAGGCTTGGCTTAAAGAATGCAGTGAAGGAAGTCATCGTTTTAGTGGCAGCACTCAGAGTGGTACCCTGTACCTAAAGCTCTGTTATAGGACTCAGTGCGGTGTTCTGTGCTAACAGTTTGGATATAGGCAATGCAGTGGAAAAGCAACAGGGCTGCAATGTACTGGGTTCCATCTTCGACTAGCCCTCAGTAGATAAACATCCAAAATATTCACCCTGAACTCTAAAAACTGCAACTTACGTCAACAGCCCGGCAAGCAAAGCGATCTTTTTATAGCAAATAAAGGAACAGAGAACAATGGCTCAGCCAATCGCGGAGCTGCAGAGAGGAGCGATATTTAAAGCGCAGCCCTAGAGCAGCTATTTGAGAGGGCTTACGCAGCGCTCGCACAATAAGCGGAGGACAGACAGAAAGGGCGGAGCCCCTGGCCGCGCGCCGAATAGCCAACGCATCTCCCAGCCCAAACAAAACCCCAGGATGCATCTGTGCGGACGATGACCTGTCGGGGCCCGTCCACGTTCCCGCCCCACGTGAGATCACCCCGTCGCTAGGACACTGCACACTGCAAACAGCGATGGGCCAGACCGCGGGGCATTACACTTTGCCCCCCCCCCCCCATTAACAGGACTTAAACAAATAACTCTGTCCAGAAAGCTCCGGGGCCCACCCGGTGAGATCACCACTCTTAAAACTCTCGCTTTCAGCTGTTTTCGGGACGGCCCGATACGCCACGCGGCGCAGAACGGGAGTCACGTGATCTCGGTCACGTGACCGGGCTCTCGGTGTCGACGAGGCGTGTCCTTTTTGCGTAACGGACGCGCACGCGCCCCCGAGCGTTGTCTGACGGTTGGGTAACAGCACAACGCTTCCCAAAACAAGGTCCTTATCTCCTGGCGTTCCGCGGCCGTGTAGCGTATCGACTGATCTTATCTGGGAGGGACAAGATTGCGCCCAGCGGCTTTTTATCAGCTCAGCCTAATCCAGAAGGAATGTAGCGGATCTTATCTAATGCCACGAGCTATGAAGACACAGCCTTGCAATAAACAACAAACAAACGACACATTTTACCCACAAATAACAATATCAGCCAACAATATCAGACAACACTCCAACCAGTTAATACACACACACACACACACATATATATATATATATATAGGAGAACTAAAATATGATACATATTGCACTTTTTATCTAATAGCTTTAACAGGTACATATTATCCATTATAGCATATATCCAGGAACATGTTACTGTGGCAATTCAAGTTCAACACCTTGATGAAGAATTATAATGGCAGTGTTTCACCTAGAATTTGAAGAATGCAATATTAAGGCTATGAGAGCAGAATGTGACAGCCTACCTGTTGCTGGCATGGCGTGCGTCTCTACAGACGTCTTGCTCTTCCTCTCCTCTACATCCTCACACTCCTCCCCCCTCAGCTCCAGGGTGGGGTCAAGGGATGGACCGTGATGCTCTGCAGCGTCGGCACAGTCTGGGTTAGAGTTCTCAGGAGATGCTTCAGGAGCAGTGGGGTCGTGGGACGTGGCCTGGGGTGTGGTGTTTTTGTTGTCCACACGTTCCAGCTCCTCCTCGGGCTCACAGTCCATTGTGACCGTGGGGTCCCTTGTAGGCTCCCCCCCGTCTGTGGGAGAGCTCATGGTTCCAGAGCTCACGTCGTTCAAACAAACGACTACTGGCTCAAAGGTTGCTGCGGTCTCATGCTCATGTGTGTCCACCTCTCTCTCAGATGTGGTCATCTCTGTGCAACCGTCTGAGTGGACATCACTTCCAGCCGTAACGGTCTGTGCAACCTCTGACCCCAGTGCGATCGCCTCTGTGCAGCTGTCTGAGTGAACATCACTTCCACCTGCAACTGTCTCGATGACCTCTGACCCCAATGTGGCCTCCTCTTTCTGGCCATATAAGCGGACATCACTTCCACCTGCAACTGTCTCCATGACCTCTGACCCCAATGTGGTCTCCTCTTTCTGGCCATCTGGGTGAACATCATTTCCACCTGTAACTGTCTCGATGACCTCTGACCCCAATGTGGCCTCCTCTTTCTGGCCATCTAAGCGAACATCACTTCCACCTGCAACTGTCTCCATGACCTCTGACCCCAATGTGGTCTCCTCTTTCTGGCCATCTGGGTGAACATCATTTCCACCTGTAACTGTCTCGATGACCTCTGACCCCAATGCGGTCTCCTCTTTCTGACTGTCAGAGTGGACATCACTTCCACTTATGACTGTCTCCGTGACCTCTGACCCAAGTGCAGTTTGTTCTTTCTGACTGTCGGAGTGAACATCAATTTCACCTGTAACTGTCTCTGTGACCTCTGACCCCAATGTGGTCTCCTCTTTCTGACCGTCAGAGCGGACATCACTTCCACCTATGACTGTCTCCGTGACCTCTGACCCAAGTGCAGTTTGTTTTTTCTGACCGTCAGAGCGGACATCACTTCCACCTGTAACTGTCTCCATGACCTCTGACTCCAGTGTGATCTCCTCTCTGCAGCTGTCTGAGTGGACATCATTTCCCACTCTAACTATCTGCATGACCTCTGACCCCAGCGTGGTCTCTTCTTTCTGACTGTCAGAGTGGACATCACTTTCACCCGTCACAGCATCCGTAACCTCTGACCCCAGAGTGGTATCCTCTATCTGGTCATCTGAGCAGACATCATTTCCACCAGTAACTGTCTCCATGACCTTTGATCCCAGCACGATTTTGTCAATCTGGCTAGCTGATTGGACAACACTTCCGCCGGTGTCAATCTCTATGACCTCTGACCCCACTGTGGTCTCCTCTGAGCAGGTGATTAAGTGGACATTTTTCCCATCTGTAACTTCTTCAATGACCTCTGACCCCAGTGTGGTCTCATCTATCTGGGGGCCTGAGTGAGCATTAATTCCCTCTGTGTCTATCTCCATGACCTCTGACCCTAGCTCAGCTTCCTGATTCTCCTGATTGGGTCCAGACCCCGTGCAGTGACCCCCTGCAGAGGGCTCGTGCTTCAATGTCTCTGCTGTGCCCTGATTGGATAGAATCTGTGGGTGGGGCTCTTCACTCAGTGATGTCACAGCTTTCTCATCACTTCTCTCTTCCTCTCTCCAAACATCACTGTCTGCATTGACCCCACTTAAGGTGCAATGAGTGCCCACAGATGAGAGGATCCCATCATTGGCCAATAGCGTTCCCTTGTCTTCCTCTTCAGGAGGTTGCACTTCCTGTATGAATGTTGTCTTCCTGGAGTCCTCATGCAGGTGAAATGCTTCAGCCATGGAGCCAGAGTGCACATTGGCCGCCTCTGCATTTACATCACAGGCTCCGCCCTCTTCCTCCTGGCTCCCCTTTTCAACACCAGTTTCTGTGGCTGAAGAACAGGAAGTGATGTCATGCTCAGGCAGTGGGAGTTGTTGGCATTTTGTGTGTTCTATGGTCTGTACCATGTCATCTGCAGGTTTCTCCTCATTGATAGTGAGCTCTGGTAGAGACAGTGGATTATGCACCGGTGTGGTATCTCCTGCTGCTGCGTGAGGCTCCGCTCTCTCTGATTGGCCAAGGTATTCCACTGAACTCCCCTTCAGAGGATCTGATTGGCCGAGGCATTCTTCCATTCTTTCTCTCTGCATATCTGATTGGTCGAGGTATTTCTCTGTAAGCTCTGACTGCCCGAGATGTTCCTCACTTCTCTCCATCCGTATATCTGATAGGTCGAAGCAGTCCTTGGCTCTCTCCATCTGTGCGCCTGACTGGCTGATGCTTCCTCCAGCAGTCTCGGGCTGTGCTGGCTCGCCCTTTGCTCCAGATGGTGATTCAGCGCTGCTGTTATCTCCCTCGCTGTGATTTCCTGTCTCTGTCTGAGCGCTGCCGGGGGCCGGCTCTCGCACGGGGCCCGCAGCCTGCCCGGGGCCCCCCCCTCCATCTCCACCCCTCTCTGTCCCCCTCTCTCCCTCTCCCTCTGTCCCTCCATCCCCCGCAGCTGTTTCCTTGCTTTGTTGCCAGCCCTCGCTCTCCGATTTCGGTTCCTCCTCGCCTGTCGCTGGGGGTGCAGGTTCGGGGGCCCGATCTCCAGCGACTCCCACCTCACACCGGCCCCCAGCGTCCCCCAAAAGAGCCGGGCCAAGGGGAGAGTGCGGGTCCTCCGTCTCTCCGTCCTCCTCCCCCCCAGCGCTCCCTCCTTCACCCAAGCTATCGTCTTCAGCAGTCCTCCCACTCCCTCCCTCTTCCTCCCTCTCGGTCTCAGTGGCCTCCTCCCCTTCGCTGTACCACTCCGATTCGGGGTGAGACTGCGCGAGCCCCATGTCTGTCTCCGACGGGTCCCCGCTGGGCTCTGAGTCCTGCCGCCGAGCGCTGCCTCCTGTCTGTCCCCCCTCGCCCCCCTCTCCTCTCTCTCTCTCTTGCTCTGCGCGGCTCTCTCCTTCCTGCCCAAGCGTGTCAGACTCTCTCCGCGACGCGTCGCAGCCGGCGAGAGAGCAGCAGCGCTGTTCCTCCGTCCGACTCCTCTCAGCGACTCCGCGGCGCTCTCCCTCCCCCGTGCCACAGCCGGCCGCCGGCCCCGCCCCCCCTTCCTCTCCCGCTTCGCAATCTCCTCCTCGGCGTCCCCCCGCCCCTCCGTTGCCGCGGGCGCGGGGCGGGACCGGCGGGGGCTCCCCGCGGGTCTCGTGTCCGGCGCGCGCCACGAGAGGGGTCCCCCGCCCCGTTCCCGGCGGCGACCTCGGCCCGGCCCGGCCCGAACGGGACCCGCCCGTCTCCGTCTCCGTCTCCGGCTCGGGGCTTCCCTAAAAGAGAGAAGAGGCGTTACCCTCCCCAGCATCTGTCATTACTCATACTCAGAAAGGATTAGCAGCGCTCTTAGGCAACACGCTCTCTCTCGGCTAGCTGATCTCGCTAAACAGAGCTGGAGCAGGCAGCCTCTTTCAACACAAACGGAGTTAGGACGGAGTGTAGCACAGTGGGTAAGGAGCTGGGCTTGTAACCGAAAGGTCGCAGGTTTGATTCCCGGGTAGGACACTGCCGTTGTACCCTTGAGCAAGGTACTTAACCTGCATTGCTTCAGTATATATCCAGCTGTAAAATCCAATGTAAAAATGCCGTGTAAAAGTTGTGTAAGTCGCTCTGGATAAGAGCGTCTGCTAAATGCCTGTAATGTAATGTAACAAACACGCTGTCTGCTCTGAGCCTGTTAGCGTTTTAACGTCAGCCCTGCGGGCGCTGATTAGCCGAAGTGCACCGCGACTCAGTAAAACACATTTAGAGACGCGTAGCACTGCATATCTCACTAAACTCCTTCCCCTGCTGCTACGCTTAAAATAATAAAAGCAATAACGTATTTTATTCATATGGAGCTTTTCAATAAGTGCTTCACAGCAAGAGCGCAACAGAGAAACCACATTAATATGCAAGAGTTGTACATTTAATAAGAAGGTAAAACATCTTGTACGATAATAAGCAAGTAGCAAAAGGCATTAAAGTGAATTAAAAGGAAAGAAGGGTATAATGGTTCTATAATGAGGCTGCCCTGATGATGCGTTCGTTCTCGGAACCCAAAAATCCGAGGGTCCGATTTGCTGATGGAACCGGCCACCGTCGTTAAGGCAAAGGGAGAGCTCACGCGCGTTACCTGTCTCTGCATGCGACAGCCAATCAGACGGCGCAGCTCCTCCACTTCCTCCTGCAGGCTGGGCGGCGGCCGGCCGGGCGCCGTGGTAACGGTCAGGGTGTAGGTGTCGAGTTTGGGGTGGTGTCGCGCCACGCGGTCCCCCGAGCGCATCTCCCAGGGCTCGTCGGAGCTGGCCATCGGCCCGCCGTCCTCCCTGACCGACACACAACCAATCAGAGCGCGCCCAGTCACATGACACGGATCACAATCTGGCTCCACGTGAACAATGTGAGAAAAGGTGGTGCTGCTCTTATGGATCACTATTTGGCACCAGAAGAAAGTTATGATAAGCTAATGTTGCTTTTATGGATCACTATTTGGCACCAGAACAACACCATGATAAAAGATTTTTTTTTCTCCTATGGATGACTATCTTGCACCATGTGACAGTACAATACATGTAATGTTGCTTTCAGTATTTGGCTCCAAGGCACTTGCTCATGTTCTTCCATTACTCTGTAAAGCCTCTTTGTGACAGTACTCTGTAAAAAGTGCTACACAAATAAAACTAATTTGACTTGATATTAACCACTATTTAACAAGTATTGAGCACTGAGATATAAGGTAAGCATGCTCATGTGGATCATTATTTGCCAAGTAGTGACATAATAACAGGGATTACTATTTGGCAAGGAGTGAGCACTGTGAGGTAATCCTTCTCTTCAGGTTACCTTTCTGGCACCAGGAGAAGCCTGGGATACAAAGTAATCTTCTTCACATGAATCTCCGCCTGGTGCCACGTGACCACTATGATAGAGGGTAATTCTGCCCTCATAGATCACTATTTGACACCATGCCAGAACTATAATACTATAATACAAGAGCAAGTTTCACTTTTAAGAACCATGAAACCACTGTGTGAAGGGTGACATAAGAAGGTGCCATCAGAAAGTGAGATAAGAAAGCACGGTCAGGCTTTAATGTTCTCCTGCTGACAGTCAGCTGACTCTGTGTTTATTATACCTGCCCCTCCACACTCCAAACTCACTGAGCCTCTCTCTCCACTGTTCACTTCCTTGAAACCCAGCTTGACAACATAATCATACAGTCATAGTCAAAATATCCTCCATGTTCCACATGCGAGAATGACGTCCCCAAGGTATAAGGAATCAAAGGGAGAAGAAGACATGAAAGCTCGGGCGACTGAAGCCTTCGAATGGGCGTGGCGCTCCAGGCAGAGGGATTGTTTTTCTCGTCGACAAAGAGAGGAACTGGCTCCCCCTGAATCAGCCACGATGATGTCACCGGGGGGGGGGCACTTTACGGGAAGCGGTTCTGAATGAAGAACCGGCGAGATTAAAATCTGTGAATGAATTAACTGACGGACGAAACATGACTAAGGCCAGTCTTTAAGACCCGGGTGCGAGGAAGCGAGACCCCGTTCCAGCTGCCCCACAGGCCAGAGACCGGTCAATTACCCAGAACAACGGGCTTCAGACCCGACCGCGTCCATAGCAACCTGCTGACATCACTCGCGAAGAACTGAAAGGGTACAGGAACGAGACAAAGGGAACGTTGAATAATATTGAAACCTGAGTCGCTGCACGTCACTTCCCGGCCAGTGGCACCCAGTGAGTTCCGCCGTGGTGGTGGTACAGTGACTAACACGGTTTGGACTAACAAAGTATGGTCTTGAGGAAAAAACACATACCGCTAAATGATAAATACCTCCATAACAAAAGCAGACAATGGGATTTCTCACATATCAAAGAGAACATGGATGTGCCCCCCCCCCCCCACCCCCCCGCCGCCACCACCTGTTAATCTCACACTGTGAAGGTAAACAGCCCTCACGGGGCAAGCTAATCCCCCAGCTCTGCCCATATCGCACAAACACAACGCCCGCGGGCGATGAAACCACCACCCCCCCCGCGCACGCAGTGTTCTGGGAGCAGACGGGACGGTGTGCCAGCCTAACCGGCTCTAAGAGAGCAGGCCGGCAGGGCACCTGCTCAAGCGGCCGTGACCTCCTCGCCGCGCGTAAGTCCCCTTACGCCCGTCTCCCGGCGCCCGCCGGCCTTAAGCCCCGCCGATGGCATCAGAGGTGAAGCCGTCGCCCGGAGCAACAGGCCTTACGCAACCCGCCCAGCTTCAGCCTGTAATCACTGCCAGAGCTCACATGGGAAGGGGGGAGGAGGGGGCGGAGCAAAGGGGAGGGAAAGGGCAGGGCTGTAGGGAAGGAGGAGTAGGCCAGTAGGGAGGGAGGGGGTGGGGCTGTAGGGAGGGGTGGGGCAGTTGCAGATGGAGGGACATTAGAGGGTTGGTCAGGGTAGAGGGGTAGGGCAGTAAGGAACAGTGAGGCAATAGAGTGGTGAGGCAGTTGCAAATGACAGTAGCGGGAGCTAGAATAGTAGGGAGTAGTGTAGGGAGTTTGAATGATAAGAACTACAATGTCATCACTGAGCACCAAATTCACAATTTGGAGCTAAACTATGAGCAGCAGAAGAAGAGTCCACTACAGTGAGAAAGCATGTAATTGGTCTGCTTAGCGTGGCACCTGGGTCTCTGGCACATAGAACCAATCACATCTCGTGTGACAGACTGCAGCTCAGGAATCTGTGTTCAAAACAGACCAGGTCACACCGGCAAGCGCGCCGCTGAATGGACGAGCAGAGCCAGCAGGGGGCGATACGTACTGCGAGAGGATCTGCTGGAGCTGGCTGTGGCCTCTCTGCTCTGCTACGCCGGCCGGGGTGGCCCCCTGTTTATTGGGGAGCCCCAGCGCCTCCCGGCCCCCCGGCTGCTTCAGCAGGAACACGGCCACGCGGCGGAGACCGCGGCCAGCCGCAAAGTGCAGCAGCGTCTCCTGAGGGGCCGGATCTGAGAGAGAGAGAGAGGGAGAGAGAGAGAGAGGGGGAGAGAGAGGGGGAGAGAGAGAGAGAGGGGGGGGGGGGGGGGGGGGGGGGGGAGGGTGAGAGAGAGAGGGAGAGAGAGAGAGAGAGAGAGAGAGAAAGAGAGAGAGGGAGGGAGAGAGAGAGAGGGAGAGAGAGAGAGAGAGAGAGACAGAGAGAGAGAGAGAGGGGGGGAGAGAGAGAGAGAGAGTGAGAGAGGGAGAGAGAGGGGGGGGAGAGAGAGAGAGGGGGAGGGAGAGAGAGAGAGAGAGAGAGGGGGGGAGAGAGAGAGGGGGAGAGAGAGAGAGAGAGAAGGGGGGGAGAGAGAGGGGGAGAGAGAGAGATAGAGATAGAGAGGGAGAGTTAGAGAGAGAGAGAGGGAGAGAGAGAGGGGGGGAGAGAGAGAGAGAGAGAGAGAGGGTCAGACTGGATCAGCACATACACACCTAAATGCATCTGTTACCTAACACGCTCTCCCACACTCTCCTCTCAAACATGCACACAAACATACACGCACATGTCCTTGCAAACACTACCACACCTGACTTACACACTAGGACACAAACACACACACTTCCACTTACACACGTCCCCACAAAGGCCCAGCACACAGCAGTGACCTCTCACACTTCGTAAGAGCATTGGCCAATTAGGGCAAAGACAAAGTCTGTCACAACACAGGAGCATTCTGGGAGCAATCTGAGCGCGGTCTGCACTACAGCCAAACATGTTTGCCAACCGAGCCACAGGATTCCAACATGGAGGAGATATCGTCTTTCCCTTCTGATCCTGGTGAATATGTGAACGAACGCAAAATTTGTTGCACGCAGCTGTACTGGAGTATGACTTCATACCCACAAAAAACTGTTTCCTAATAAATAAAATGCATAATTTAAAAATTTAACAGATACCATGACACCAGATTTGACAGCAGAAGTCGATTTTATATACCCAAATAGATTTAATCGTGGAAAATTTAAGTGTCAAAAAACAGGAAATTGTATTTTTTTTTTTAAAAACCCCCAGTGCTGTCTCATTTCAGCACAGCATACAGTCGCATTCTCAAACATTGAACAAAAATTTAAATGACACAGTGCTTGCAAAGAATCATTCTCTTGACTGCCAGGAAGTTTCCTTTGCAGAGAAAGAAAAAAGTCTTGCTGTTTGTGTCTGAACAGTGGCTCGTTTCCATGCCGACGCACACCCTACGCGGCTCAACGCCAAAAAGCTCTCGGCAGAAATGATGCGCTGCGGTCGCGGGGCCACTTCCTGTGCGGCGGCCAGGCGCTCTGAGGCGGGAGCCCACGCGCGACGCAAACGCCAGGCCGTGGCTAACGAACGGAGGCACGCCCGCTCTCCACGCTTCTCTGCGGTCCTGCCGCGGGCGTCGGACGCGGCAGGCCGGCAGGAAGCCCTCTCTGGCACGCCGGCACGGCGTGCGACGCGGGGGGGGAGAGGCGCTCGGCCCGGGAACAGCTGCGGCGGCTTCCGGGCGGCTGGCTGAGCGCAGGCTAATTTACATTAGCATTTACATCTCTGGCCTTCAGCAGGAAGGCTCACACGGCCCGTGTCCTTCATGCAGACAGACCATTTCTACAGCCGCGTGTTTACACAAGCGATTCAGCACGGTTTAGGTTATCCAGGCTCAAGGTCACAACAGCAGCGCCGCAGCTGGCAATCAAACCCGCAGCTTTGGAGCCGATAGCCCAGTTCCCTAATCGTCAGGCTACACTGCCACCTGCTGGGAGTGTAGGCCGGGCCCTACAGCTGCTTGTTCGAGCCTCAGCCTGGGCTGTGTCATTTCGCGACTGGGAGTCTGCAGCCACGGGACACATCGGCCTCGTCCAATCAGGACTGGCCGGGCGGGGCCGAGGTCACATGTTTGAGCCTTTGGGCTGGGTCCCATCAGCACTGACACACAAGCAGAACTTTTAAGGCTGTTAAAACGAGAGGCCATTAACCTGGGAGGGGTGCAAACTCAGCAGGGCGGCTAACCTGGGAGGGCTAGCATATATCCGGGGTCAAACCGCTTGCGTCGGGAAAGGCTAGGACAACGCGGCCAGACTAACGGCAGGCTGGAGCAAAACAGACTCACTGGGGACATCACAGCTCCACAGGAGCCATAGGAGCACAGCCATATCCAAACAGCGCAACGCTTCTCTCAGGACAAATACCAAGCGCCAAACCAAAATGCATTCCATTCACGGAGGTCAAATAAGTTACTAGAGTTTAGTCATTTCCTTCTAATGTATACACACATCTACTTTAACAGATCTCCAACATTTACATTTAATTATCATTTCCTTTTGAGTGAACATCTCTGATTTTGAGTGAACACGTATTCAGGTTCAGGGGTCCCCAGGGAGATCTATGCTCACAAGGAGGGGGGGGGGGGGGGGTCAGGCGATGCTGTAACTGAACAGGTAACACCTGCACGGCTGCGTAGGGAAGGCGGAGGCACTCAGGGATAAACGGTGACCTCATTTGTGGGTTACACCTCCAGATAGGAATGTCATTTCTGTGCACTCACATCCTAATAAACCGCAGACTGCAGGCTGAGTCCCGTCTCCTTGTTCGCCCGAGCTCCGGGGGGGGGGGGGGAATTGGCAATCACAGTAAAACGCTACTCGCTTCATAGTATATGATTTCAGGTCATTCGGCGCAAGTGCATCGCAGTAGAATCCCAGTTTATTGTCTCACTGTCCACACTGTAGTTTATGCGAGCCATCTGAGGATGGCCCATTGTGGGTGGATGAATAGATGCTTTGAGAAAGTCCAATAAAACCCAAGTACAGAGTAAATCCCACAATGAGTTTTCATCAGACGCTGACAGGCCAGATGTAGTTTCCCAATTTTTTTTTCGGAGTTTCTGAAATTCTTTCATTACGACTGAAGAGAGAAAATGACCATTGCGCTCACTTTCAGTCTCAGACTATTTGTGTCAATCGTTGTGAAACACGACCTTTTGACCTGACCATGGTACATCGCATAAAGATCCACCATCAACCTTTCAAAGGGGTTATATATTCCACAAACAGGTCACTTGGAGCCAGAAAGAGATCATTTTAGTGAGAAAATTTGTTTCAGAATATCTGAACCAAACTCATGACAAAAAGACAGATCACATAAAGACCCAGACATGTTGGAGACCCAGCATCATGACAAAGAGTGGAGATTTATGCAGGGAGAGGGGGGAGAAAACATTCAAGGTCAAGAAAAGCAGGCATCTGTCTGTGTAATTCTGTCTGAATTCTCTGCCTATAAGTCTCCCTCCCTCTCTCTCTCTCTCTTTCTCTCTCTGTCACACACACACACACACTCACAAACTCACTCTCACACACACACTCACAAACTCACAAACTCACTCTCACACACACACACTCACAAACTCACTCTCACACACACACTCACAAACTCACAAACTCACTCTCACACACACACACTCACAAACTCACTCTCACACACACACTCACAAACTCACAAACTCACTCTCACACACACACACTCACAAACTCACTCTCACACACACACTCACAAACTCACAAACTCACTCTCACACACACACACACACACACACACACACTCTCACACACACACACACACACACACAGAGCCCAGCCCGGTCTCACTCCCTCACCTCCAGTGGCGCCCGCGTCGGGTCCCAGCAGGCTCCAGCCGGGGGGCAGGGGCAGGTGCCTGAGGGCTCGGGCCAGGCCCCGGTCCAGCCCGTCGCGGTCCCGCGGGGGGACCCGGCACCGGTCCAGCAGCGCGGCGTCCTCCAGCCCGTCCCGCCGGCCCGCCGCGCTCACCAGGAACTGCGCCACGTCGAAGGCCAGGTCCTGCACGAAGAGCAAGCGCTCCTCCGCCACCGGGCCCGCGGGCCGGCCCGCCGCCGCCGAGCACAGCGTCACCCGCACCGTCTCGCAGCAGTCGTGCGCTGTCAGGGGTCACACGGGGTCACAGGGTCAGAGCCGGGGTCAGGGGTCACACGGGGTCACAGGGTCAGAGCCGCGGTCAGGGGTCAGACGGGGTCACAGGGTCAGAGCCGCGGTCAGGGGTCACACGGGGTCACAGGGTCAGAGCCGGGGTCAGAGGGGGTCAGACGGGGTCACCGGGTCAGAGCCACGGTCGGCTCCTTCCAAATTCAGCCATTTCTGGAGATGAACTCAAATTAAACATGTTAGTAAGGAAAAGTCACCGTGGCGGTTTGGGGCCACGCCCACTGGCTGAGCGGGCGCACACACCTGCTTTGCACTGACGAATCCGCTCAGAGTTTAAAGGCGCGCTCACTCACCACAGTGGGGACCCTGAGGCCAGAAACCCGCACACACAGAGAACAAGAGACACAGAACCCAGCTGAAGAGCTGAGCAGCTAAAGGCTGAAAAGCTGAAAAGCTAAAAAGCGGAAGAGCAGAAAGGCTGAAAAGCTCTCCTAGTTTATTCATTTATTCTGTCTTTGTTTTTTTCAGTTTACTATATTTACCCGGAACCCATAAAGGAAAACGGTGAAGATTTGCATGTATTTGTTTGTTTGTGTAATGAACTCTCTCTCTCTCTCGCTCTCTCTCTCTTTCTCTCTCTCTATCAAATAGGCAAATAAAACGCCGGTGAAAACTGGAACTGCTGAGGCTCCCTGTGACCAGCTCTCAGGGGTGCCACCCTGCGTGTGACAACCAAAGAGAACATCATGGCCACTTCATAGCATATTCAGAATATTCAATACACTATAACCACCATTATGTTGTTTTATATTTATATACACCCTATATAACCATAATAAAAGTTTAATTAAATTATTTTTAAGGAACAAGTGGAACTATTTTTTGTGAGTTTATTTCTTTAGAATTATTGTTAGTTTATTTGGAATCTAACACAGTGTGCTGATCTGGATGGAGTGTGTTTTTTGAGGCTTTTATGGGTATGAGATTTAGATTCATGGCACATGTCTGAGAAATACTGCTGCTCTGGCTGGATTACTGCGGTTCTCTCTCCCTGCGGGCGCCATCAAACCCCTCTAGCTCGCTCAGAAGCCCGCCGCTCGCCTCATCTGCAGTCTGCACACGCGCCGCGTTCCCCCGCGCCCCTCTCCACCGGATACCCACTGGGACCCGAATAAAACACATACCTCTAGTATCTGCTCTCAAACCCTACACCCTGCAGGCCAGACCACTCTGCTGCGCGCCCACCGCCCGTTTTACAGCCCCCTCCCTAAAGGGGCCGTCCTCTTCATCACGTCTCCTTTCTTACCCCGGCCCCCCGGTGGTGAAATGAGCCCCCCCCCCCCCTCCCCCCATTACAATCGGGACAGTGGAGTCACTACCCATCTCACAGAACCTATTCAAACTGCACCTTGGCTCACCTACTGTTTAACTCTAAGCATCTTACAGGGGTTCCCAAGTTGCTACGATGCTAAATCTACAACTATATCTCCCAAATCTGCTTCATAATAATACTACATTCACCATTTCCCTCTTTCACCTGCTATGGCTTTGTGTATCTAGCTTTGTGTTGTAAGATTTTGTATTGACTACTATTATCGGTTGTGACCCTGATGACTTCGCATCAGCAGTCCCTAAATTGGTATGTATGCACTTGTATAAGTAGCTGTGACATAAATGTAAGTTATGTAAGTTGTTCCATATAAGAGCATCAGCTGAACGCCTAAATTTAATATGCAAATATAAATATAATTTTCCCCCGCTGTCCCAGAAACACTTTATAACGCCCAACCGTTTTCACAGCTCGTTTCCAAGCGCACGAGGAAGTGAACTTTTGCAAGGAGGTGGAATTCAGCGCAGAGCCCCTGAAAGTGTGCCTCAGGAGCTACGCGCCCAAAGAGGCACGGCCAAAAAACAATCACAAGGTTCCCGTCCGCCAGAGGGCACGTCCAGTTTCCATGGGACCCGAGCGCACGATGGCGCGCTCCGCGCGGTGCGGTGACGCATCTGGGCACGTGCGTCACGCGTCGCCGCGGCGTTTCAGGGCCGAGGTTCGGGAGGAAGAGGAGGGCACGCTGACGCGCAGCGCTGCCCTACTGACTGGCAGAGCGCAGCAGTTCTGCAGCCAGCAGAAGACCTTTAAAAACCTGCTAACAGCGCCCTCGTGTGGTCACAGACCAGGGGTTAAATGTGCGCATGCAAGCTCGTGAAAGAACTCAAACATTAGCGTGTACGCATACTCACTCACATATACAAACACAAACAGAAACACGCTCATCCACACACACAATTACAAAACACACACACACACACACACACACGTATACACACACACGTGGGCTGGGGCAGGTGTGGGGTGGGGCTCACCAGGGCAAACAGCCTGCAGGGTAACATGGCTGGTTCTCACGGTGCTGCTGAGGTGCGTCTGGGTGCTTCCAGAGAACAACAGATAGAACTCTACATCCTCCTCTTCCTCACAGACCTCTTCGTCACACAGCTGCACAGTAAGGACACACTCGCCCTGCAATAACAGAGAGAGAGGGGGACAAAGAGAGAGGGAGAAAGAGAGAGAGAGAAAGAGAGACAGAGAGAGAGACAGTGAGAGAGAATGAGAGGGAGGGAGAGAGACAGAGGGGGAGGGGGGTCTTTAGGGTTGCCAGGAACAAAAGCAGCAGTGAAAACGACCAAATGAAGCTGAAATAACAGTGGACCAGGTGCTCTCATTCCTCTGAAATCACCCGTCGCCTCGCTTCTCCTCCATACGCCTCCTTCTTCCACCCCCTTTTAAACCTGTGGGTGCTTCATTTTTTATAATCAGCAGCAGTAACTGTGGGCCACAAAAGTGCCATGTATATGTTACTGAGTAAGTGCGCACTTACGAAGCCTAAACCAGGACGACAGGTTTGCGGGGTAACCTAAACCAGAGCAGAGGGGCGGGGCAGGCTGCGTTTCCTGAGCTGGGGTTATATAGGACACAGGTTATCTGAGGACTGTGCTGCGCTGAGACTGGGCCGCTATTGTGTTCAGCGTTCAGCGTTCCCTCACGGTACCCCAGCCTTATCAAGTCTGGCTGAAAGGGGGGAGGGGGGGTGCGGGGGTGGGGGGATGGGGGGGGGGACAAAGGGGGCCGGCGGCTGGGGTTCGGAACCTTCTCCAACAAACGTCTACGAGCAGAAGGGCAAGGCGCTGACAGCTATAAAATGAGAGTAAGAGCCCCGGTTCCCAGGGTGTGTTTTGTACGAGCTTCGCGCTAGCGCTGACTCGCTAGCACTGGCTCGCTAACACTGCAGGGCCCCAGCTGAGCATTAAACAACATACCACCCCAAAAACACAAGGAGACTCTTACATGTTAATATCAATACCGGTGTCAATATGAATTTACATTAACTGTGTTTGTTGGGACACACAAACACACAGAAGTATGCACGCAAGCACACAGACACACACATAAACACACACTCACACACAAACACACACTCACAAACAGAAATATTACTCAACATTCACGTCTCTGCCACTGATTTTCTAGGAAAGCTGAGGCGCTCACCCGAAGCACAGGAAACAGATCCAGGTTCTCAGTGTGACTACAGGATAAATTCAGGACTGCTCCAACTCCACATTTTTAGGAGTCTGGATGACATTTCCGGTTGTAAATCGTTTAAATCGGACACTGGCAGTAAGATAATCCTGCTGGCGGTTTATGAATAGGTTAGTTCTTTCAACAGCACTAAAACACTGTTTTTGACACATTTACTAATGTTGGGGTATAAACTACAGCGGTATTTGAACTGCCTTTGGGGGATCTGTACTTTTCTTTGACGTGATTATGATTCACGGTCGTATGAACAGGTGGTTTTGGAGCCACCCGGGGCCAGAGAGCTCGGTTCCGCGTCGGTGAGCGCGCCGGGGCGTACCGCGGGCTCGGCCGCCCGTGAGCGCGCTCAGTCCGCACCTCCGCCAGGGGCCGGGCTGGGTCTGCACAGCTGATTCAATCTGGGCGTGCGAGCGTTCCCATGAAACCAGACACCAGCCGTTAGTCACACACTCCCCCCTCCCCCCCCCCCCTCCCTCCCTCCCTCCCCCCCCCGTGCGGCCCCGCCCCTTTTCCACTGCGAGGATGTGCTGACGACTCGCCGACCCAACAGCAGCTGCCCCCCCCTCCCCCCCCATCACACCCCCCAGCTCTGAGACTGCGCTAGTCGCTAATGCATTCCCTCACTGCACTGGCTCACAGAGCCGCCATGGCGCCCGTACGGACCAGCGGGAGAGACAGTTTCACCACCCCAGCACCCATGCTCTCCTGTAGCGCTGACCTGATTCCACACTTTATTTCTGCATTCATTTACAGGGCAGTGTCGGAAATGTAACAGAATATCGGCAGAGTATGAAGGGGTGTGTGTGTGTGTGTGTGTGTCTGTGATTGTGTGTGTGTGTGTGTCTTTGATTGTGTGTCAGAGTGAGAGACATAGCATTTGCACCTGTCTGCGACCGTGTGTGTGTGTGTGTGTGTTTGTTAATTCACAAAATACTCATTAAAATCTGATATAGCCAATTCTTCTCAATAAGTCTGCTAGGCAAGTAATAAAATTATTTTGTGTGTGAGTGTGAGACTGATCATTTGCATCTGTCTGTGAGTGCATGACAGAGACACTGAGCATCTGAATCTGTGTGTGTGTGCGTGAGTGAGAGAGATAGAGAGAGAGAGAGAGAGAGAGAGAGAGAGAGAGCGAGAGAGAAGGAGAAAATGTATTAATCAAGGGAAACGAATGAAAACAGGCCGAGACTGATCGGTTCAAAGGGAGCTTTTCTGCCCCGTCTACTTCCAGCTCACTAGCCTCCGCTGCTAACAGAGCTCGGCTACCGCGGCACGTAATTCAGTTACACCGTCTGCGTTTGGGTGCCAGTCTGAAACACTGTAAAACATCACGTCTGCGTCAATCAAATCAAAACCACAAAAGCATGAACCAAAGCAGCTGCAGCACAGCTACTGTAGACACGTCTGAGACACGTCTCACGA